>NC_136270.1:22625284-22818424 GCF_964187855.1 Myxine glutinosa | reverse complement strand
TGTTTTAAAACTAATTAAAACTAATTTGCGATTCATCGTAACTGCGATATGCGACCTTCCGGACAGTCAAATGAGGACGTCACTTCCGGACTTACGGATAGTCATAGTGACGACGTACTGATGCTGAACGTGGCGAGCAGACGCTGCCTCGGACGGCACATTTGAGAGCGTATTCATTTATTTGACGTTGCAATCTGTGTTGATTGTTGTAAGGTACGATCGATTGTAGTACACGTTTATAATAACTCTGCCGATACAGGCCCGATTAACTGCAGCGCCATCCGAGCTGCGGCGTCGGGACAATACATTCATTGTACGGTCACATCACGCACTTACGGGCACGCCCATGGGCCCATGGGCACGCCCATGCATGCATGGGCGAAGACATTTTTTTTTTTTTTTTTGGCAAGGAACGGGCACCCACGTACGGGCACGTCCTAGTATATACACATGCAGCAATACCTCCTAAATCATCATGTATGTATCATTTGAATCATAGTAACATTGTACAGATGAATTCACCATTAGTTCAAACATCATGCTGAAATATCAAAGCACAATATGTATATATATATATGTATATATGTATATATATATACAGTATATATATATATATATATATATAGATATATATATATATATATATATATATATATATATATATATATATATATATATATATATATATATTGTTACAGACGCGGTTTTAGATGTTATTTTACCGAGCGGTTTGGTATTACCGCGTCCGAACAGTTACTCCCCGCTTAGAACCCAATTTCACCCAAACGTTGGCCGGATCGCACCGCAGCTAGTCAATAGGGAAAAGACAAAGGCGACACGGATGTGAAGAAGAAGAAGGAATAAAACGAGAAGACGTACAGACGAGTAATGGGATTTATTATTTACACAAGCAAAAAGGAGCAATCAAGGTTTATTTACAACACATAAGACGCAGGTGACACAGTGCAAATTTTAGCTTACCTACAGACTTAATTAAATACCCAGGGACAGAACAAACAAAACAAACTCACGTACACAAGAAGGGTGGAAAGGCAGGAGGTGGATGGCTGGAGGGAGAGGAAAGGTCCAAGGGGGTCCTGCAGCTCAACCGGCGCGTTTAGCAGCCGCCGTTCCTTTACGGTCCTGCTCCAAACCGCCGTTCAGGCCCCCTTTGGCTGTTGGGTGTTCTTGCTGCTGCGGCCTCCGCTGCGTTCCCAGGACTTGTCTGACTCGTTGGTCCACACCCTCAACTCTTTCTTGGTCCCTCACTCTTTACCACCGACTCCTCACCGCAACCAACGCAACCACTTGACCACCACCTCTATTGACTGACTCTTCACCACTCTCCACTTGACGACCGACTCTCAACCAACTCAGACCAACTCACGACTCACTTCCGTCCGCGCCTTTTATAGCGCCTCCAGCGATTAAGCCGCCGGCGTTTTGGACACGCCCATCGGGGTGCTCACCTCGGCCCTGGTTGGTCGCGCGACCCTCGGGCTCCGCCCTGGATGACGACGGGTGGGCACGCCCCTCTTCCCCTCTATGACGAGGTGGAGACACGCCTTTCTTCCCCGACTCGAGCCTCGTGGTCAATGGCGGTTATTGGAGGGGAGGTGATTGGGAATCGAGGGCTCAGCAATGACGAAAGGGGATGTGATAGGAAATGGAGGTTTTGGGGATGGGAATGAAAGGGGATCTATTCTCTTTCACTGGTGCAATGGAGTACTTCAATTAATGGGAGACACAGCCTTACTCTAAAACACAGAATAAGAGATAACTATCAACAGGGGTATTCTATTACTTGGCTGATGTGTATGCTTGTGGACTAATTATGGGATGCCCTTTCACCTTTACACAGCTCCGGAGGTAGGGGGGCGCAGAATAAACAATAGTAATAATAGTACAGCACACAATCAAAAAAATATACAGTCCTCATCTCCGCAACAATATATATATATATATTGTTGCGGTTTTAGAACCCTCACTTGTAAATAACTCTTGTATATAAATTCCCGTCATTAATGGTTAAGGTAGCACCCCTAGATAAGCCACAAGCAACACGTAGGACACCATAGAAATCCAGTTATTTCATTATTATGTGTTTTAGATAAGGCCGTGTTTCCAATAGATGAATCTGCGTTGCATCAATTAAATAAGAGTAGGTCCCAATACCGTCCATTTTGCGTCCTCCCTCTCCAAGCGATGCCATTACGTGCCCCTACAGTCGGTGCCTCATAGCTCGCTCAAACGATGCCATAAGTCATGCGGTTAGGCCAGAGGAAAAAGGGGGCGGAACACCAAGAAGAAGGTGTGGCCTGTCAACCAGCCATCAAAGGCATGGCCGGTAAGCCCTCACCAGCCAACCAGGGCTGAGGTAACATCGCTGGCAGGCGTGGCTTTTTGGCTCGTGGAGTAATAGCGCGAAGAGTTATAAAAAGGCGAGCGCAAAGCCCTTTGAGGGACTACTTGTCGGGAGCGCTGGTTGCTTCAAAAGACTGATACGGAGCACACATTTGGGAGAGGACTCACTCGCTGGCGCTGATAAGAGAACTTGGGAGAGGGGGCGTGTAGCACGAACGTGCAAATATCACGTACGAAGGACACCAGCTTCCCCCCCCCCCCCCCCCCCCCCCCGCTATATATAGGTCCGGTCGCGTTCCAAGATACGCGGAGCTGCCTGCCGGGTTTTGCCGCTGGACTGGAGCCTCACCTGGAGCCTGGACCCCATCACCGGGACCCTCTACCTGACCATCCACCAGCTACAATCCCCGTGTGAGTGTGTATGTTTGTCTGCGGTCCTAAGTTAAGACTGCAATAAGACTGCCCTGTGTCCTGCTTCTTCCTCTTCCTTTCCTGTACATCCTTTCGTTTCCTCTTCTCTTGTATATTTGTTAATAAACCCATCCTTGTTCTTCCTACCTTCTGGTTTCCTCTCCATCCGATCGCATCCGTCCTTTCTTCCATTGGGTAAACGTGGCACGATTGGAAACCGCTTAGAATCGGGTCTAGTCATTTGTTAATAGCTCGGATCGCGGATTGCTATCCGCTCGGCATTGTCCATCACATCCGTGGTCGAGCGGGAGTTATTCCCTCGTTTCCGGCCGGCGTTGGTACTTAGGTAGCAGCGAACCCCTAGGCCTAGCAAACCCTACCTAACGCCGCGCCGGCAAGGACGTTATAACTTCCAGGATTCGGGACGGCCAGCTAAAAAGACAAGGGGATTAACCCCCCCACCCCCCTTGATAAGGGGAGCGCCGATGTCCGCGATCCGTAACAATTGGTGTCTAGGAGTGGGATTTGGACCCAAACCAAATTTTTATATTTTTGGACAAAACTTTGGTCAAAATTTCGAGTGGCCGAAATTTTTACATCTAAATTGGATCGTGCCATGGATAACCAAGGCGATTGGATGCCGGTGGGGGAAAATGAGGGGGTGGAAGAGGAGTTAGAGTTAACCCAGGACCCCAGGGAAGAAGTGGGAGAGATGGAGGAGGAAAACGAAGAAGGTGCGGTAGCGGGGGTTGCAGGCGCACAAAATGGCGGCGCCTCGCACATGGCGACGAAGGCCGCGCCCGCTACGCAAGCGGGAGGGATAGATATGCAGGCCCTCATGGCGCAGCTGCAGGCAGTCATACAAATGGAAATGGGTAACCAAATTGGGGGGTTAAGTAGTGAGATGGGAGAAATGAGGGCCGATAATAAACAAATGGAAAATAGACTGGGGGAGCAATTGGGAGGTCAAATTGTGGGGTTAGAAGTCAAATTGGGGGGATTAGAAAGCAAATTTGGGGGATTAGACAGCAAATTGGGAGGATTAGAAAGATTCGGAGACCAATTGGAGGACATAAATGGCCAAGCCTGGGAAATAAATGAGGGGTTAGCGAGGGACGAAGCCCAGTATGAAATAAGACAGATGGGGAGAGACAGAGACCGCAGATCAGGCGGAAGGGTTGCGGGGGTATGCGACGAGGTAGCGCGGCTTGAGGAGCGCGGGTTGAGCGAAGTTGAGCAGGGCAAAGTCACGTGGACCGGGGTAGAGATCGCGACCCGGGGTATGGGGAAGTCGGCGACTGCCGAAGTAGAGAATTTTATTTTATTAGCACCAGCGGTCGTCGAGCTTAACAAGGAAAAAGAAAATAAAGAAATTAAAATCAAACAAATAGTGGAAATTGGGTTCGAAGAGACGGCGGCCTTAGAAAAGCACTCGTTGAAGGAAGAAATGGAAATTGTGCAAAGTCCATGTTCACATCATGATGCCGTACTTGCTAATCCTTATGCGGGAGAGCACACCAGAGCATGTTATTGGGTGTGCAAAAGAGTGCACACCCATGGGTAGGTGTGTACTGAGTGGGTGTGCAACAAAGTGCACACCCATGAGTGTTACGGAGTACGTAACGGAGGAGAGGTGTGTAACCGAGGAGTGTGTGATAACAGAGTGTGCGAGGAGAATGAGTGTGCAAGAATGTGCGCGAGAATGTGTGAGTAATGAAAGGAATGTGTGGTGTGAGCATGCGAGTGGAGCATCGACGTTAACCGGGGCAGCGGTTAGGCTGATGGGTAGCCGACGCGAGCTCTCGGGGCGTGGTGTTCTTTGTGTGCTGCGGGGGCCAGCGGGGATCATTGCCGCGTCGCTCCTGCAAGGAGCGCCATGCACGATTCGGGCCGGGCCCCGCCCTGCACGGTCGGTGCCGCGTTTTGCCAGGCAAGGCGACCAGCCCGGTTCGAGGGGAGGTAGGAGGTTCATAGTGGCGCCCCCTTGTGGTGGTGGCGCTCCGGCCGGGGAAGGCTTGGCCATCGCGCTTGGGAGCGCAAAGCGTTGCGCCGAGATGGTGCCTGGAGCCTTGGCCCGACGAAACCTCCTCCCCTGAATCCAAATGCCGGACGGACCCAACCTGCAGGAGACAGACCACCCATATGCATCGCTCGGCTTCGTTAAAAATGCATTGATGCACCGAAGAGGCTCATAGTGTAATGGACGATTGGCGGTAGTGATTGAAAATGATGCCCGGTGTGGAGGGATTGTAATTCTACCATCCTCACTTTTTTGGGGCAAAGGAGCTATAGTTTATGGGGTTTGGCGGTGCAATCTAGCCCGGGAGGGTTAGAATAAATGTAAGGGACCTAGAGATGACCATAGGTGACCAAGATTTAAGTAGTGACATTGTACAGGTAGTGGGGACATAGAGTAGAGTAGTTGGATGATAATGACGGGGGATGTGCATAGTATAAGGGATGACAGGGAGAGCACTAATATTAGGGGAAATAGATAGCCAGATGATGCTGTGTGCATGAGAATCTTTGTGGTGAGGGTGATGAAATGAGGCAATGCTCGAGAGGGATGTGTGTGTGTGTTGAGTGATTGACCTGCATGATATGCAAGTGAAGTACAGGTGTGTGGAATGAATGGTGTGGAGTGAGTAGTGTGGAATACGTGGAGTGGAGTGTATGGTGCGAAGGAGTGGATGGGGGAAGGAGGGACCCCTTCACGAATACGAAGGGAGGGTAGTTTAAAAGCAGGTAGAGGGAGTAGGTAGATTTGGTTGGATATTGACATCTGTGGTGCTGAAAGTAGCAAGGTATTGCTTCGTTTGGTGCATGAGTAAAGTGAAATGGCTGGGCGTGTGGCCTGTTAGTGAGAATGGTTAAATGGGCACTCCGCCACTGGTAGTCTGTCGGCCAGGTGAGGCCGCAGGTAGGCTCTGGGAGCCAGGTAGTAGAGTTCAATGGGGCCCATGGATCCCGAGAGAGGACCCGGGTAGCCCGATGCCAGAGGGGGCATTAGTGGGGTAAGGGAGCCAGAGGGCCTTCCCCAGGTTAGGTGAGGAGCTAGGTAAGCTCGGGTGGCAACTACAGTGGCGGAGGTGTGCAGGTGAGCGGACCTGCTGGTGAGCCACACGACCCAGCCCCAAAATTGTGCGAGGGCACAGGGAGGAAAATCGGGGGAGTGAGACCCAAAATTGGAGAGCACCACAGTATGTGCAATGGGAATTGGTTTTTAGAACCGCATAGAGTAAAGTGGCCAATGGATTGGCAGGGCAAGACCCCGGGTAGCTAAAAGTGTTAATGTCAATTAGAAGATAGATAGGAGAAAGTCTCTTCGCACCATCCGCATCCACTCACCTAGGGTGATAGAACTCCACACCAGGTTTTGGCAAACATTTGGAATGAAAGACACATCTTGACGTGGGTGAGACATTGTGTTTATTCCATCTCTTCCTCCTTAGGAGGGATTGATGACGAATTCGGAATGAGAGGGGATGGGAAGGACAAGACGTAGAGACGAATTTGTAAATTGTGTAAATACGGGGTAGGGGCAAGGGTAGAGTAGGTGACATGGGGGGTGACGTACGAGTAGGGACGAGCTTTCTCGGCTCGCTCTCCTGCGCCCCTCATCTTACATTACCTTGTTTTGATGTGTACGCTTGCACCCTTCCCCCGCTAATCTGCTTGTCTTCCTTCCCCACTCATGGACCATGTTCATTTGTGCCCGAGGGGAGTGTGCAGGTGCCGCGGTTTGTGCGCCTGCACCCTTGCTGCCTCCTGCCTGCACTGATGCACCATATGGACCACACGTTCTGTGGCCTTGCACCACTTATGGACCACACTTTCTGTGGCCTGGCACCACTTATGGACCACACGTTCTGTGGCCTGGCACCTCTGCTGGGACCGACCATTGTTGCCAGCGGTATCTGGCTTGCGGACCACTGTTTAAGTGGCATCTACGCCATGCAGGTGGACCACCTGAGTTGGCCCTGCTGGCCATATAAATAATAAAAAGTGGACGCGGTGTGTGCCCTTTTTGTTAAAATAACATCATGCAAGAAGACAGCCAGAAACATCTGCCCAGCAGAGCAGAGAAGCAAGAAGACACCATTTATTATTTTTGAAATGTGTTTTGTGCCTTTTTCATGGATTGTGCTTTCATGGTGCTTGTTGGTGCATTTTTTATTTACTATGGTGCATTCATTTTATTAGTACATATGGGTATGGTGTATCAGTGCAGTGCATTGCAGTGGCATTTTCCCCTTCTCAAAAGTTATTCTTTTCCCACAAAAGATAGGTCCTGGGTTGCAGTTTGTATATAATTAGTGTCTTGTAAATAATGCTCCCCACCGGCCAAATGTTTAGTTTGAAGCCCATTCCGTAATTCGGTTAATTGTGGGCCTGAGTCAGTTAGGTAGGATGCAACGCAGCAGGTGGGACATATCTAGTGTTAAAACTGTCGCACTCAGGGTGAGGTTAAAAGTAGAGGGTAACCACACCTAAGTGTCACACTAATTTAAAAGATAGTCTCTTTTGTTTCGGCTTGGGATGAGCCTGGAAAAAGAAGGGGGGGTGCAGTGTTGCGGTTTTAGAACCCTCACTTGTAAATAACTCTTGTATATAAATTCTCATCATTAAAGGTTAAAGGTAGCACCCCTAGATAGGCCACAAGCAACACGTAGGACACCATATAATTCCAGTTATTTCATTATTATGTGTTTTAGATAAGGCCGTGTTTCCAATAGTTGAATCTGCGTTGCATCAATTAAATAAGAGTAGGTCCCAATTCCGTCCATTTTGCGATCTCCCTCTCCAAGCGACGCCATTACGCGCCCCTACAGTTGGTGCCTCATAGCTCGCTCAAACGACGCCATAAGCCATGCGGTTAGGCCCGAGGAAAAAGGGGGCGGAACGCCAAGAAGAAGGTGTGGCCTGTCAACCAGCCGTCAAAGGCGTGGCCGGTAAGCCCTCGCCAGCCAACCAGGGCTGAGGTAACATCGCTGGCAGGCGTGGCTTTTTGGCTCGTGGAGTAATCGCGCGAAGAGTTATAAAAAGGCGAGCGCAAAGCCCTTTGAGGGACTACTTGTCGGGAGCGCTGGTTGCTTCAAAAGACTGATACGGAGCACACATTTGGGAGAGGACTCACTCGCTGGCGCTGATAAGAGAACTTGGGAGAGGGGGCGTGTAGCATGATCACGTACGAAGGACACCAGCTTCCCCCCCCACCCCCCCCCCTCCCCGCTATATATAGGTCCGGCCGTGTTCCAAGATATGCGGAGTTGCCTGCCGGGTTTCGCCGCTGGACTGGAGCCTCACCTGGAGCCTGGACCCCATCACCGGACCCTCTACCTGACCATCCACCAGCTACAATCCCCGTGTGAGTGTGTATTTTTGTCTGGGGTCCTAAGTTAAGACTGCAATAAGACTGCCCTGTGTGCTGCTTCTTCCTCTTCCTTTCCTGTACATCCTTTCGTTTCCTCTTCTCTTGTATATTTGTTAATAAACCCATCTTTGTTCTTCCTACCTTCTGGTTTCCTCTCCATCCGATCGCATCCGTCCTTTCTTCCATTGGGTAAACGTGGCACGATTGGAAACCGCTTAGAATCTGGTATAGTCATTTGTTAATAGCTCGGATCACGGATTGCTATCCGCTCGGCATTGTCCATCACATCCGTGGTTCGAGCGGGAGTTAATCCCTTGTTTCCAACTGGCGTTGGTACTTAGGTAGCAGCGAACCCCTAGGCCTAGCAAACCCTACCTAACGTCGCACCGGGAAGGACGTTATAACTTCCCTTGATAAGGGGAGCGCCGACGTCCGAGATCCGTAACAATATATATATATATATCCCTTTGCTCAAAAAACATCATATAATTACAAAACAAAACTAGATCGTATTCATAGAATACTTATCCTGCGCAGTCAAATTGGTGCGAGCCAACTCTTCTGTTTTTGAACGTGTTTTTTGCCTTTGATCCAATATGGCTGCCAGACCACGTGAGCGATGAAATCATAAATTTATATTTTCTAATATAATTGTTGCATAGATCACGCTCAATAAATTTCAAACTGATCAGACTAAGCGTTGTCCCTGTCGAATTATGACGTCATAATTATGGCACCAATGACGTCATCGTTAACAACACCTATTCCCCATATGAAGTTCTTTACAATGAGCCACGTTTCAATTTTTTCCCAAAGAGAGGTTTTTGAGATATAGAGGTGCAACGTTTTTCGGTTTTTCAAAGATGGTGCCTGTACCACGTGACCTATGACGTCATAATTATCATTTTAAAAAATTATACAGGAGGAGCCACGCATATTCTGAAAATTTTGTGTCCATTGGACGAACTGGTGCAGAGGAATTTTTTTTATTTTTCAGACTGATCAGATCAAGCATACTTGTCGAATTATGATGTCACAATGAAGGCACCGATGACATCATCATCAACATATCTTATTCCCCATGGGGAGTACTTGACAATGAGCCATGTTTCGATTTTTTCCATTGAGCGGTTTGGGAATTATAGAGGTGTAACGTTTTTCTAAGATGACGTCTGTACCACGTGTCCTATGACGTCATAATTATGAATTAAAAAAATTCTACAGGTGGAGGCACTCCTATGGTAAAACGTATTGCCAATCGGACCAACCGTTGCCGAGAAAATGAATTTTTTAAAATGCAGACACGTACCCATGCACACACGGCGTACGCAACCGAATGCTTAACCCTGCTTTTCGCTTTGCGAGCGCAGGGTAAAAATGCACCAAATGGTTTATTATTGCCTTGGTTCGTGAGCAAGAGCCCAACAGTGCACGATTTCCCATCCTGATAAAATAATTTCGGTCAGAATACTGGTGATAATTCACCTACTCTCTCTCCCGATCAGAAAACATTGTAGAATAATTATTCTGCTTATAATTCGTATAATTATTTTTAATTATAATTATATAAGATAGAGATAATTATATAAGATAATACCCCCATGGAGTACACAGGCCTGACTGCGGAAGCCTTGGCATCAATTCTGCTAGTTAATTATTTTCATTGCACTGAATTCATGCTGGTTAATTATTTTTATTGCACTAAATTCATGTGGGTTAATTATTTTCATTACACTAAATTCATGCTGGTTAATTATTTTCATTGCACTAAATTCATGCTGGTTAATTATTTTCATTACACTAAATTCATGCTGGTTAATTATTTTCATTGCACTAAATTCATGCTGGTTAATTATTTTCATTGCACTAAATTCATGCTGGTTAATTCTTTTCATTGCACTAAATTCATGCTGGTTAATTCTTTTCATTGCACTAAATTCATGCTGGTTAATTCTTTTCATTGCACTAAATTCATGCTGGTTAATTATTTTCATTGCACTAAATTCATGCTGGTTAATTATTTCATTGCACTAAATTCATGCTGGTTAATTCTTTTCATTGCACTAAATTCATGCTGGTTAATTCTTTTCATTGCACGAAATTCATGCTGGTTAATTCTTTTCATTGCACTAAATTCATGCTGGTTAATTCTTTTCATTGCACTAAATTCATGCTGGTTAATTCTTTTCATTGCACTAAATTCATGCTGGTTAATAATTTCATTGCACTAAATTAATGCTGGTTAATTCTTTTCATTGCACTAAATTCATGCTGGTTAATTTTTTTCATTGCACTAAATTCATGCTGGTTAATTCTTTTCATTGCACTAAATTCATGCTGGTTAATTCTTTTCATTGCACTAAATTCATGCTGGTTAATTCTTTTCATTGCACTAAATTCATGCTGGTTAATTCTTTTCATTGCACTAAATTCATGCTGGTTAATTATTTTCATTGCACTAAATTCATGCTGGTTATTTATTTTCATTGCACTAAATTCATGCTGGTTAATTATTTTCATTGCACTAAATTCATGTTGGTTAATTATTTTCATTGCACTAAATTCATGCTGGTTAATTATTTTCATTGCACTAAATTCATGCGGGTTAATTATTTTCATTGCACTAAATTCATGTTAGTTAATTATTTTCATTGCACTAAATTCATGCTGGTTAATAATTTTCATTGCACTAAATTCATGCTGGTTAATTATTTTCATTGCACTAAATTCATGCTGGTTAATTATTTTCATTGCACTAAGTTCGTGCTGGTTAATTATTTTCATTGCACTAAATTCATGCTGGTTAATTATTTTCATTGCACTAAATTCATGCTGGTTAATTATTTCCATTGCACTAAATTCATGCTGGTTAATTATTTTCATTGCACTAAATTCATGCTGGTTAATTCTTTTCGTTGCACTAAATTCATGCTGGTTAATTCTTTTCGTTGCACTAAATTCATGCTGGTTAATTCTTTTCGTTGCACAAAATTCATGCTGGTTAATTATTTTCATTGCACTAAATTCATGCTGGTTAATTATTTTTGTTGCACTAAATTCATGCTGGTTAATTATTTTTGTTGCACTAAATTCATGCTGGTTAATTATTTTTGTTGCACTAAATTCATGCTGATTAATTATTTTTGTTGCACTCAATAAAGTTACACTTTTGGGCACATTCCTTAATCTTTTCTTCACTCAATATAATTGGTGAAACAGCAGAAAAAGTTAAGTTTAATGCTTTAGTAATGTGGAGCAGGAGGAAGGACAGCCCTGCTTAAAACTTTGTAAAATATATACTCTTAGGTTTAAGAATCACTACTGTTTTTAAATTTTCAGATTTCACTCCAAATTTCGATACTTATTTAATGTATGGGATCCGATCCTCCAATTTGAATCCAGATTGTGATTATATACTGTCCTATCCGTATCTAGTTAAGACCAGCCTTGGACAAATAGCTGAACCAGCTTTATTACTCCTGAGGCGAGCAGCCGAATATATGGCGGTTATATTTACATGCCGGGAATGACGGGATGCGAGACGTTTAGTTGAACGATAAAACACGGGTTTATTCCCGAAACCACAACGAATAAACGAACACGACAAATAAAATGCACCACAAAGAATTTAATGAACATAAACCAAAGAGGTGAAAAGGAAAGATGAGGTAAAAACTAATGTCTACTTTGAGGATCCTCACACAGGGGAATGAATATAAAACAGGAGAATTTAAAACAGGGGAATATAAAATGAAAATTATATCCCTTTTTGTGCCGGCACTTATCGTTTGGCTCAAATGGCCCCTTTTTGTGGAGAGTGGTAACAATGGTCGATGTTCAAACCTCTCGCGATGTTCAAACCCACACCTCCAAAGAGACTGGAGTGGTAAAGATGGCTTCTTTTAGGTCCCACTGCCTGGCGAGCACACCGCGGCCTCCAACTCCCCCAAAGAGCACCACAGCCGCCAAGACCTCCTCAAAATGCCATCACGAACTAAAAGCTCCACCAGCCTCCAAAAAGCACGCACGCTTTTCCAGCACACAGAACAAAGATGGCGAAACCTTCTTGTTCGATCTCAGATAAAATGCATTCTTCCTCTTCTTCAGTTGAGCCAATCATATCATTCGCCTCTTAGTTCACCCCGCCCACCTCCCACGGACGAATCACGTCCCTCGGGGAGTGACCTCATGGCTTTTCTTGACCGCCCATTTCTCCACCTCTCATGCGCGGGCTTTTGCCTATTAGGTCCTTTGGGTGGGGCTTAGCTTGATCCTGCCTGCTTGTAGTTGGCGGTAAACGTTGTTTACAGGTTTCTTTGCATGGCTGGCCTTGTCAGCAAAAACGTGAGGGGAAAATCACAGAGGGAAAGCATGCACTGGGGGAAATTATCCTTAAGCACTACCGATAATTAGCACAACACCACCCCTCGTGTGGTGAACACATAAACAACCATGAGCTACAGTTTCCCTAATTGCTGTACATCGAGATTTCTCCTACACGTCCACGGTCCATTCTACTTCCTATACAGTTTCCCTTCTACACGTCCACGGTCCTATACAGTTTCTACAGTTTCCCTTCTCCTTCTCCCTCCTTTTGCTTTAAATATTTCCCTATTGATTCTTGTCTTTTTGCAATTGTGGTTTTCATGTATTGTTATGCATTATGTTTTCCACTCTGTCAAAGCGCCTTTGGGCTACTTGAAAAGCGCTATACAAAATAAATGAATTATTATTATTTATATTATTATACAGTGCTACCTTTCCTACGGTATTCTTTCACCTACCCCCCATAAATGTAACAATACTTTAACTAGTCCGTGGGAGTAGATTGTGTTTCCAAGCCAAGGCACATTTGAATAAGCCGAAACAAAATGGCGGCATAAGAACCCAGCGATGTGACAGAGCTGACCAAGATGGTGCAACGCCATTTTATATGAAACACACCACACATACACACATACACACT
The DNA here is from genome assembly GCF_964187855.1 of Myxine glutinosa. Classification (NCBI taxonomy): domain Eukaryota; kingdom Metazoa; phylum Chordata; class Myxini; order Myxiniformes; family Myxinidae; genus Myxine; species Myxine glutinosa. The sequence goes on along the minus strand of NC_136270.1, from coordinate 22,805,309 downwards.
CTGCATGCATGCATGCACACACATGCTAACGGAGGTGGATACTTTGAGACCCGGTAGATCATTCCATCTCCTGAGGTCCACCCATGTGTGGGGATAGCAGGGAAAAACAACTTGCATGCATACACACACACACACACACACACACACACACACACACACACACACTGCCTTTTATTATTATAGATGTACCTGTAAATATTGAAATATCACTTGCCTGGAATGTTTTACACGGTTTCTCTCTGACTGCTGTTTGGATGGAATTTCCCTTTGCCTCAGGAGAATAACATGCCCGAAACAGGTGAAAAGGTATTTACCGATGATCACATGACATTCGCCACACGATCTCTGTTTGTGGCTGGCAGTGAAACGACTTCAACAACATTACGCTGCGCGTTGCTCATCATGATCGTAAACCCAGATGTGCAAGGTAAGAGGCTGACATCTTTGCTTTCTTTTGGGTGCGGGGTAGCTGTTTTACAGTGGCGTCACACTCTACAACACGCCCCTTGTCCAGGGTAACGGATCCTCACTGCCTTGTTTGGGAAGCCTATTTAGGCGAAGGCCATGAGCACACTTATCCATCACACTTGGACTGTACAATAATGCTACATCGTGGATAAACGTGTCCATGAAAGTTAGTGGTGGCACCAATTTAGGCATCACTATGGAGCATCTGCAGACAGGTGTGTCTACCATGGACATCAAGGGCAGCCATCATCATAACGGCGACCTGGCCAGTCTGCTGGGCCTATGTGCATCAGACCTCACGTTGCATTTACTGCACCTACAGCCAACGATGCTCATAGGAATAGAGAGTGGGGTAGCGCTAGAACACACCTCTATCACTCTAATTGCTTATCTGTGCAGGTTTTTCCCTTCATTGACACCTGTTCACCTGCTCACCACCCATCTTTACCTAAGTCCTGTGACGAGGGAGGAGTGATGTTGTGGATAGGCAGAGGATGCTGCTGGGAGTCCCTAGTCACAAGTCCACAATTATGACAGTCTAAGTGTGATGGTCGTTTCGTCATTAACCAGGAACAACAGTGACATTTGTATTCTGCTTGGGCATCAGAGCAGCCTTCAGGGGTGAAGAAGAGGATAGAGAAACAGAGAGAATCCTCCACATGGAGAAAAGGTTCCCCAAAGAAAGCTTGCTCCACTTAGGCTTACCTGCCTACCATGGCAGGTTGGTCATCCACTTCTGCGGTCGAGAAACACCAAATCAAAGTAAATTAACAAGTACAGACATATTCAAAGTACATCGCCCCCATGCCAAATAAATAAATAACATCCTCCAGCACGCGGCATTGTCGGGGCTCCTTCGGCGCGCGGTGATGCCGCCGTGCAGCACATAGAGATGGTATTGGGAGGGAGAGGTGTACAATAATGATTGATGAATTGCGTAATTAAAATAAATAAATAAAATTGTAAAATAATTAATTTCTTAATCAATTGGCTAATAGCATACCAAAACCACCAGTGTTTCAACCAAAGCTGTAACTTTTTGAGAAATAATTAAATAAATAAATAATCGGAAAAATAAATACTTAATCGATTAATTGATTAATCAACAAATAAAAAATATCCTTTATAGCCAAATCACTTGGTCACTGTCATGTCCAAATATCAGCTTCCTAGCTCAAAAGGTGCCCGAGATATTGCCCAAATGAGAAAGAAAATTAAAAAAGTAATTAATATAATTATTAAAGTAAATAAATAATAACCGTAAAATAATTAATTTATTTATTAACTGGCTAATAGCATACCTAAACCACCACCGTTTCATCCGAATCTGTAACTTTTTGAATCGACAATTGATGAAGCCACACTGGTAAAATGATTGAAAGACTCATCTGATCAGGTATGAAATAACGTAACCTCTATCTTTTTTTTAGCACGGGTACATGCTGAGATAGACCGAGTGTTGGGTGAACGAGCCCCAACAATGGCAGACCGGGAGAACCTTCCTTACACCAACGCGGTCATTCACGAGATACAGAGATTCTCCGACATCATCCCCATGAATATCCCACATGCCACGACCACTGACGTCGAGTTCAATGGTTTCCTCATCCCCAAGGTGTGTTTTTCAAAGAGTAATTTGATAAGCAATTGTTTCCTTCTGCCTTTTATTGCTACAAAGTGTGCACAGTGACATTTTCTATTCTTCTTTTTCTTTCTTTTTTTTTATACATGAGTTTTTTATACAATGTTTACACATTTATACATTACCCCACATACGTACCATTTACCATACTTTGGCTCTGCATTTGTCCTGATCGCGCATGCACAGAGAGGAGTGAGATAATTCTTTCCTCTGTCTGTCTGCCTGGCAGTCAAACAAAATTTAAATAATTCCAAACAGGAAGGTTGTGGTTTTTAAGGATGTTATAAAGTACACAAACAACCGGCATGAAGAAGTAATGTAACATGTTAGACAGGGTGATGCAATAGCCACAGGGTAAAATGATGGTAAAACCTGGAATTTATTTATTTATACGCCTTTAAACCTCTTTCAACTTTTATTACCTCCCCCACAAAAGGTGGATGGAGGTTATTTTCACCCCTGTCTGTTTGTTTGTGAACAAGACATCTCAAAAAGTTGTGGACGGATTCGGACGAAATTTGGCAGAGTGGTGGTGCATGTGACATGGACAAAATTATTAGATTTTCGTGAAGATCAACCGGAATGAAAGAATATGGATTCGGATACGAAAATTATTTTATTTATAAATGACTAGCAGAAGTACCCGGCATTGCCGGGCGGGGGAGGGGAAGGGAGGGGGAAGAGGAGGGGAGGGGAACGGGGGGGAGGGGAGGAGAGGGGGGGAGGGGAGAAGAGGAGGGGGGGAAGTACCTGGCATTCCGTGTATAAACGTGAGGGAGAAGAGGGGGGAGGGGAAGGGGGAGGGGGAGGGGGGAGGGGAGGAGAGGGGGGGAGGGGGAGGGATGGGAGAGGAGAGGGGTGGGAGGGGGGAGGGGGGAGAGGGGAGGGGAGGGGGGAGGGGAGGGGAGGGGGGAGAGGGGAGGGGAAGGGGTGGGGGTAGGGGGAGGGGGAGGGGAAGGGTGGGGGGAGGGGAAGGGGTAGGGGGGAGGGGGAAAAGGGAGGGGGAGGGGGAAAAGGGAGGGGGAGGGGGAAAAGGGAGGGGGAGGGGAGGGGGGAAGGGGGAGGGAAGGGGAAGGCCAGTCAACAATGACGTTGCGGTTCTCATGGTCGGAGAGCAGCACAACAATCACGACATCGTCCTGAATCTTCGCAACAGCACGAAGCGGATTTTGGAGACTCACCGATCCTGTGACGCCCTCCAGGACCGGCGTTGCCGGGTAGGGGAAGGGAGACCTGTACATTCCCAACCCGTACATTCGCCCTCTCGACTCAAGCTCACTCGGACAAAAGCCTCGCACAAATTACACCGTGAAGGCCCAATGGCCATGTCTATGCCACAAATCAAGTACGTGAGCGAGTCGGGCGCATTGAATTGAAAATATATAGAACGCTCATACTCCGTGAAAAGTGAAGCCAACTGGCGGCGGAGATGGAACATCATGTGATCGCTCTGAGCGAATCAGCGCGCTGCTCTGCCACCGGTCAGAATCCGTGTATAATATTCCTCGCTGAAAAAAAATATATGTGAAACATGCTACTATCTATGCTAAATCATGCTAAATCATGCTAAATCATGCTAAATGCTAATCATGCTAAAATCTATGCTACTTGCTGTGAGTTTATGGCGGCAAGGAACATCACGTGATCACGTCACGAACATCATTCGTGATCACGTCATCACGTGATCTTGATCGTCATCAATGAGCGTGAATGAGCGAATCAGCGCGCTGGAAATTTTCCTTCCTTACTCATGGCGTAAATAAATATACTGCCGTAAATATGTTACATTATTATGTACTACAATAAATGTACTACAATATTTTTGAAAAATTTCATTGGTTGCTAGGAGACGGCAGTATGTAAAAACCGTTTGAATATTTGAAATACAGTTTGATCCAGAGGTAAGTGGTATGGTCTTGCTTGTTGGTGGACACGATATGTGTAAAGGAAATTATTTTGGTGTCCTGTATCTGGTCGTGCTAGTTGGTGAACACGGTAAATTTAAGGGAAATGATTTTCTGTCATTCTTCTGAGTGGTTGCTTCTCCTTCCCCGTATTTTTGTTCATTTTATTGTTTTTTTCCACTCTCTTGAGTTGTGGGCCTTCCTTGAGTGGTATTACATTTATCATCATCATCATTGGAATGTCTGTTGTAAAGATACGGACATCAAGTCCGTATCTTGACGCAGAGAGCATCAAGCACCATCTTTTTATACCAGGCAACGGCAACGGCAACGCACAAACGCAGACCTCGCTCGGCCCCGCCCACAGCGACCTCTCTCGGCCCCGCCCATAGCTGCCTCGCTCGGCCCCGCCCACAGCGACCTCGCTCGGTCCCACCCACAGCGACCTCGCTCGGTCCCGCCCACAGCGACCTCCCTCGGTCCCGCCCACAGCGACCTCGCTCGGTCCCGCCCACAGCGACCTCGCCCGGCCCCGCCCACAGCGACCTCGCTCGGTCCCGCCCACAGCGACCTTGCTCGGTCCCTCCCACAGCGGCATCACTCCGCCCTACACGGCACTATCTATATATTATTCGTACAATGCCGGGTACTTCTGCTCGCTGAAAAAAAATCTATGTGAAACATGCTACTATCTATGCTAAATCATGCTAAATGCTAATCATGCAGAAGTACCTGGCAAAAACGTAATCGCTTTTCGCTCTGAAATACGTGCGAACGCGTAACTGAGTTAATGGCGGCAACGAACATCACGTGATCGCTCTGAGCGAATCAGCGCGCTGCTCTGCTACAGGTCAGATTCCGGTCATAATATTCCGCGCTGAGGTAAAAATATGGTAAAAAAAATATTATGAAATAAATTTTTAGGTCGGCCATGTTCTTACCAGGCTCAATGGCCATGTCTGTGCCAAATATCAAGTACGTGAGCCTCTCCGTTTAGGAGTCTATCGGTAATATTACACACACACACACACACACACACACACACACACACACACAAACTGTGTTTTATATATATAGAAGATTCTTTACCATTGAGGAATCGGGTGAAAAGCGATACATAACATATTTTTAAAAGTTATGGACGAGTTATGAATAAACTTGGTGGACGAGTTGGGTAGGTGACAAGAACAAGCCGATTCGATTTTCGTTCAGGTCTTTTTTATTTTTATTTTTATATATTTTTTGTATACAACATCGAAGCTCATGTAAGAGCTAACATTAATGACAAAAAAAAATCGAACACATAAGACATAATAAAGGGAGCGGGAGACAAGATGGGGAGAGAGGGGAAGCACACAAGTACAACAGTAGAGAACAGGGACATATGGAGATCTGTGGGAGGGGGAGGGCTTGGGGGAGGAGGCGTAGGAAAGGGGGTGGGGGGTACAAGAGGTAAAAAAAAAAAAAAAGGACATGGGCATAGCTAGGATTTCCAGGAAAGGAGTCGGTATTTCAGAAAAGTGGATCTTGGGTGAATTAACGGGGGTAGAAAAGATCAACGTTTTGGATGGGGGAAGAAAAGAGATGGTGGTGAACAGCTGTTTTAAAGACCTGGAGGGAGGAGTGGGATTGAAGAGAGTGAAGGAGTTTGTTCCAGAGTTGTGAGAAAAGAGGAATGGAGGAGTGAAGGTGAGCAGAGAGTCTTGATTTTGGCAGTTTCACCAGAAGAGGGTTGCTGGCAGATCTTGTGCGACCTGCAGGAGTATTTGGGGGACAGAGCACAGACAGAGCTGGGGGGCTAGGCCAGTGAGGAGTAGGTAGAAGACAGAAAGACAACCAACCTGCCTGCGGTGAGTGAGTGAAAGGCCCTCAGAGTTAGCTTCATCGCGGGAAGCCTTGACTTCCTCACTCCAGTCTTGACAGGAAGAGGAGAACAAATGGTTGCATTGAGAGCCACACTTCGGTTACAAGAGTGGAGGAAGTCAGTAATCCAAGAGGGGAGTTGGCCTTGGATTCCATAGGCAAACAGTTTGGAGAGTAACGCAGGATGTCAGACTGTATCAAAAGCACGAGATATGTCCAAAGAGAAGGCTGAAGGAGCTGGGGCTCCCACGTCGATCGGAAGAATGGACGCGACAAAAAGCTAGAATTCATCCGAGTTGCTTTAATGAAATCAAACACTCCGGCACTCTGAAAACCCGTTTATCGGTCAGCAATATATATCTATTCTCCCAGGGGGTTTGCCCAGGCCCGGCGCCAGGGGGCGTGGCCCAGCGTCCTGGCTGCGGCCTGGCAAGTTGAGCGCGGGCCTGCCCGGGCGTCCTGGACGAGCCCGGCATGGTGATCGCTCCGCGTCCTTGATGGGTGCAAGGCGATTGTGAAAACCCAGCGGCAGCCGCTACACACGTCCCCCCAGAATCGGCTTGCACCGGCAGGGTCAATTTGAGGGGGGTCCTGATGACCCGGCCGAAGCGACCCCTGGCGGGTCGTGGGAGGGGGTCCGGTGAGGTGGGGGGCGGTCGAGTGGGGGGCACCGTGGACGGGGGGCGGCCTCGCCGCGGCGGAAGGGCCACCCGTGGTGGGTGGTCGACGTCCACGTGCGCCGGCTTGAGGCGGTCCACTGCAATCCGGTCCGACCTGCCGCCGATGTCGATGACGAACGACTTGTCGTCCCGCCGCAGCACCCGGAAGGGCCCGTCGTACGGCGGCTGGAGTGGCCATCGATGTGCGTCGTGACGCACAAAAACATACTCCGCTGTGCGGAGTGCTGGGGGGACGTAGGACTGGGGGTCACCGTGGTGGGATGTTGGCACGGGGGCAAACCGTCGGGCGGCCTCCTGGAGGTCCGAGCGCTGGTGAGCTGCGGACCAGGGACTGGTAGCGTCGGGCACGAATTCGCCCGGGACGCGTAGCACCTGGCCATAGACAAGCTCGGCGGTGGATGCCTGGAGGTCCTCCTTGGGGGCCGTGCGAAGGCCCAAAAGGACCCACGGCAGCCGGTCGGCCCAACCGCCGTCTTGAAGGCCGGCCATGAGCGCGGCCTTCATGGAGCGGTGGAATCGCTCGCACAACCCGTTTGCTTGGGGGTGGTAGGCCGTAGTACGGTGGAGCTTGACCCCCAGGTTGCGGGCGACCGCGCCCCACAGCTCGGAGGTGAACTGTGGTCCGCGGTCTGACGAGATGTCCGCCGGTGCGCCGAAGCGGGCGACCCAGGTGGCGATGAAAGCCTGCGCCACGTCGGCGGTGGTGGTGGAGACGAGGGGATCGGCCTCCGGCCACCTGGTGGTCCTGTCCACCATGGTGAGCAGGTGTGTGAACCCCCGTGACGGGGGGAGGGGGCCCACCAGATCCACGTTGACGTGGTCGAAACGTCGTTCGGGCACGGTGAAAGGTGCCAGCGGGGCCTGGGTGTGTCGGTGGACCTTGGCCCGTTGGCAGGCCGTGCAGGTGCTGGTCCAATCACGGACGTCCCGACGAAGGCCGTGCCAGACGAAACGCGCCGACACCAGCTTCTGGGAAGCTTTCCGGCCCGGGTGGGAAAGGCCGTGGAGGGAGGCGAAGATGCGGCGTTGCCAGGTGACGGGCACGATGGGGCGAGGCTGGCCTTGGGAGACGTCGCAGAGCAGGACAGTGTCCGCGCAGGGGATGTCGGCCAGGCGGAGGCCCGTGTCCGCCGCCCGGAGGGCTTGCACCGTGGTGTCGGTGGTTTGGTCCGCCGCCATAAGCGCAAAATCCACGCCCAGGTGGACCGCGTTCGCGCTGGCCCGGGAAAGACAGTCGGCCACGGCGTTGTTTTTGCCGGCGACGTGCCGGATGTCCGTGGTAAACTCCGACACGGCGGAGAGGTGGCGCTGTTGGCGGGCCGACCATGGCTCCGTGACCTTGGCCATGGCGTAAACCAACGGCTTGTGGTCGACTAACGCCGTGAAAGGTCGGCCCTCCAGGAGGTGGCGGAAATGGCGGACGGCCAGGTGTAGACCGAGGAGCTCCCGGTCAAACGTGCTGTATTTGAGCTCGTTCGGCCGGAGCTGCCGGCTGAAAAAAGCGAGTGGCTGCCAAACCCCGTTCACCCATTGCTCATGTACGGCGCCCACCGCGTAGTCGGAGGCATCCGTGGTGAGGGCAATGGGAGCGTTGAGCACCGGGTGAGCGAGCAGTGTTGCGTCGGCGAGGGCCCGCTTTGAGCGTTGGAAGGCCGCATCCATTGCTGCGGACCAGGCGATGTCGTGCTTGGCCGGCTTGCCCCGGAGGGCTTCGTAGAGGGGCCGCATGAGTTGAGCCGCGCGGGGCACGAAGCGGTGATAAAAATTCACCATTCCCAGGAATTCCTGCAGGGCCTTTATGGTGCGGGGACGCGGGAACGTGGTGATGGCCTCGACCTTGGTTGGCAGCGGCACGGCCCCGTTCTTGGTGATTTGGTGGCCCAAAAAATCAACGGCCGTCGTGCCGAAGTGGCATTTGGCCGGGTTGACGATGAGGCCGTGCTCGCTGAGGCGCCCGAACAGTGTTCGGAGGTGGAGGAGGTGCTCGGCCCGGGACGTGCTGGCGACGAGGATGTCGTCCAGGTAAACGAAAAGGAACGGCAGGTCACGCAGCACGCCGTCCATCAAGCGCTGGAACGCCTGAGCCGCGTTCTTGAGACCAAACGGCATCCGCAAGAATTCGAATAAGCCGAACGGCGTGATGACTGCCGTTTTAGGGCCGTCGGCCGCCCTGACAGGTACCTGGTGATATCCCCGTATGAGATCAATTTTCGAAAAAATGACCCGTCCCGCCAGACGGGCGGAGAAGTCTTGGATATGCGGGATCGGGTACCTGTCGGGGGTGGTAGCGTCATTGAGACGGCGGTAGTCGCCACACGGGCGCCATCCACCCCCCGGCTTTGGCACGATGTGCAGTGGCGAGGCCCACGCGCTATCGGAGCGCCGCACGATGCCGAGGTGCTCCAACGCGTCAAATTCGGCCTTCGCTACGGCGAGCTTGGCTGGGTCGAGGCGGCGGGCCCTGGCGTAGACCGGCGGGCCCGTGGTTGGTATGTGGTGCTCGATCCCATGCCGTACTGCGACGGCCGAAAACGTCGGCCGCGTGAGGGCCGGGAACTCCGTGAGCAGGCGAGCAAACTCGTTCGCCGCCGGGACGGTGCATGCCAGCTCGGTCGGCGCGGAGCTGCTCAATGTGCATACCAGGGAGCTGAAGGTTTCAGCGTTGATTAAACGACGCCGTTGGACGTCCACCAGCAGTCCGTGTGCGCAGAGGAAGTCGGCGCCTAGCAGAGCCATGGGCACGTTGGCGGTTACAAACGTCCAAGCAAAGCGTTGGCCGCCGAAGCAGAGGGTGACGTTGCGCGGGCCGAAGGTGCGGATAGTCGAGCCGTTGGCCGCAACCAAGGAGGGGCCGCAAACCGCGGATTGCCTGTCCTGGTCAGAGGCGGGTATGACGCTCAGTTGGGCGCCGGTGTCGCACAGGAAGCGCCGTCCGGACGCTTTATCCGTGATGAACAGTAAGTTGCCCGTGTGGCCGGCGCTCATGGCTGGTAATGAACGCCGGCCCGGCCGTTTCCCGGCCTGCCGAAGGTGCACGGGGGTCGGCATGTTCGGGCCTTCTGTCCGAACCTGGCATGATAGTAACACCACGCTTGGTCAGGTGGAGGCCTCGGTCGTCGTGCTGGAGGTGGTCAGCTCGGTAGAGCGGCCGCCAATTGCGTCGGCAGTTCGGCCGTCGACCGTGCCGGGTGCTCGGGCGCCATGGGTGTTGCGTCGGACGGCGGTGGGTCCCATGTCGCCGCTGCGATGCGCTGTCCTGCGGCGGAGATCTTGTCGGCTTCTCTGGCAAGGGCCCGGGGATCTGTGATCGTCGTGCTTGCCAGGGCGAGGCGTACCGGGTTAGGCAGCTGACGGAAGAACAGCTCCCGGAACAGGAATGCCGGAGAGTGCTCGCCGAGCAGTGAAAGCATGTAGTCCATTCGCTCGGAAGGGCGCGTGTCGCCGAGCTCAGGCAGTTCGAGCAGGCGCCGTGCGCGTTCCGCCGATGGGAGGGCGAAAGCATCGAAGAGCAGCTTCTTAATCGCGCCGTATTTGTCAGCGGCTGGCGGGCTCTCGAGGAGGCTCAGGGCGCGGGCCGCGGTAGCCGAACCGAGCGCAGCTACCACATGGTGGAAGCGGGTGTCGTCGGCCGTGATGCCTCGCAGGGCGAACAGGGACTCCGCCTGTGCGAACCAAACCGCCGCGTGAGCCTCCCAGAAGGTAGGCAGTTTAAGGGCGACTGCCGTGTCCATGTCGATAGGTCACCAATGAAGGAGCTGGGGCTCCCACGTCGATCGGAAGAATGGACGCGACAAAAAGCTAGAATTCATCCGAGTTGCTTTAATGAAATCAAACACTCCGGCACTCTGAAAACCCGTTTATCGGTCAGCAATATATATCTATTCTCCCAGGGGGTTTGCCCAGGCCCGGCGCCAGGGGGCGTGGCCCAGCGTCCTGGCTGCGGCCTGGCAAGTTGAGCGCGGGCCTGCCCGGGCGTCCTGGACGAGCCCGGCATGGTGATCGCTCCGCATCCTTGATGGGTGCAAGGCGATTGTGAAAACCCAGCGGCAGCCGCTACAAGGCCTTGGTTTCATTTCTGATGACATCCATAGTTGGGAGGGCATAAGCAGCATGCTCAATGTAGAGTGACCAGGTTTGATTCCGAATTGATGATCTGAAATGAGGCTGTTGGAGAAAAAGAATGATTTTATGTCAACTGTGATGATGGATTCCAGGACCTTGCTGATTATAATCGGAAGTAAGCTGATAGGAATCCGTTTTGCACCTTTTTATGTAATGCTGCGATGTTGGCTGATTTCCAAGTAGATGGAAGATGACCTAGGGTAAATGACAGGTTGAGGAATCCTTTGTTGTAGGCGTTGATATCTCAAAAGCCTTTGGCAGAGTTTGACATCGGGGTCTGATATCCAAGCTTCCTTCTTTCGTCTTTTCTCCTTCACTCTGCTCTCTCATATCCAGCTTTCTCTCCGATCGCTTTATCTCTGTAATTGTTCTGGTTCAACATCTCCCCTCCCCCACATCTCCCCCCCCCTCCCCCTTTCCTTACTTATCAACAGCTGTGTCCCTCAGGGTTATCGTCCTGTCTCCATCACTATTCTTGCATATGTAAAATGCAACCTTCTTTTTTTTTTTTTTTTTTTTTTTTGTATACAAGATCGAGGCTCGTGAAAGAGCGAAAAGAAGTTGTTAACGGCCTTCTTTCTCATACAAATAATCTAATGCACTCAACATTACATTCCTCCATGTTTTCCCATCTGGCACATCTTCCCTCACTCGATCTACATCTCATTTGATCAGCTACCTCTTTAAATTGGGATTTGGACAAGATTTCCCAGTGGGGCAAATGTCATGAGGTTAAGTTTAATGCTTCTAAAACTAAATTTCTTCCCATCTCTCTCTAAAACTCCTCTCAACTCTCCAATCTCCTTTGAAAGTTCCACAATCACACCATGTGATACAATAAACCTACTAGGTATTACCCTGACATCAAATTTATCCTGGAATCCATGCATTACACAAATAGCTAAGTCTGCCTTGAAGAAACTAAGAGTCCTGTTCAGATGTCGAAGATTCTTCTCCTCCCAACAGTTTCTTCAACTATATAAAGGATTGATTCGTCCTTGTATAGAGTACCGCTCTCACATCTGGGGAGGTCCTAGCTCCACATACTTACTGGACAGAATTGAATCCAAAGTAATCCGACTTATCAACTCTCCTAATCTGACCTCAAAACTCGACCCGCTTGAACTGTGCCGCAAAGTTGGCTCTCCTTCTCTTTTACACAGATATTACTACGGTTTCTGCTCCCAAGAACTTGCTGCTTGTGTTCCTCCACCATTAGCGAGACCATGGAATACTCGACAAGCCACTACATCTCATGATTACTGTGTGGCCATTGGCAACTACAAGGATAGGCCGTTATGATGTTTGTTTCTTCCCCTCCACTGCCAAACTCTGGAACTCTTTACCTTCTCGTGTATTTACAAACACTTACGATCTTCCACTTTTCAAAAAGCAGATTTTTACTTCCTCAAAAACTCTTCGACCATTCTCTTTCTTCACTTTTCTATCAATGCAGTTCTGTTATTTAAGACCTGGCCTCGATGAGGACGATATAGCCTGTGACTGGAGCCGTCAACATTAAAAGAAAGAAAATTAAATAAACTTGAAAAGGCACCACCAGGTTTCAGAAGAGGGAGACAAATTTCAAAGTTCATTCTTGAGATTGAACAGATGTTGTTCCTGGTTCTCCTGAGAGTAGAGACACACTTGTGCTTTGTGGAATGATCTGAGATTGCCTTTGGCTGGATTTGCATTCCAGGAGGAGAATGAGAATGAAAGTTGCTTTTAAAGCAACTACCTCACCACACGATTCAAAGTACAAAGGGTGGGCAGATAGGAAAGTTCAAGTATTAAAGTGCGGTTGAGTGCTGTCCCCTCGATAAGAGGTTACATCCTTGTTTTTTTACATGTAAATGGCATTGTAAATTTGTATTCACTTGGAGCTCTGCTCCACAAACAGTTGCATTTCAGTTCTCTTTGAGTTTTGATATGATGGTTATTCAGTGCAGTTATCAGGTGTTACTTTATCAAAGTCTTTCTTTTACCAAACCATATTTAGGGGACACAGATTATTCCTCTGCTTCGCTCCGTGCATCGAGATGCCAAAGAGTGGGCCACTCCATACGACTTCAACCCGTCACACTTCCTGGATGAGAATGGAGGCTTTGTAAAACGTGATGCTTTTATGGCCTTCTCAGCAGGTAATTCGACATATACAAGAATTTTGCTCACATTTCCTCCACAATTGCAACATCTACCAAACTAATTTGACAAAATAATGGTGATAATAATTGTTTTTATTGCATTGTTGTTTATTGTACATAGAGCATCATAAGTAGCGTTATCCCCTTAATTATGTATTCTATATGTATTCGTCTATGTGTGCACGCATATGTTTATTAGTCCCCTACCGGTGCACACCGGAGGGGACTATAGGTTTGCACTCTGTCCCTCCGTCTGTCAGTCCATCAGTCTGTCAGTCCGTCACGCAAAGAACAGTTTTCCTGACTTTTTTTCTAAACGCTTAATGCTAATGATTTCAAACTTGGCACATGGTTTCCTCATGATAAGTTACAGATCAAGTTCGAACTTCACGACGTTTCGATCATTTTTGACAAAGTTATGGCACTTTGAACTTTGGTAATTTCCCCAACAGTTTTCCGGACGACAGACTGCCGGTAGGGAACATGTAATGCAGCGCAATACTCAGAATGCTTGTTATTCGTGTTTTCAACCATTTCCCAAAACAAAAAGAAGTTATGTTCATTGTCAAAGAGAACATGGAGGCGCAATAAACTGTGCTACAAAAATGCCGGGGAATACATTGATTTTCATGACACCAAAAATGCCATTATGGCTCTGCAAGTGTGATGGCACAGTAATAAATACAGTTATGTACAGTCACGTGAAAAAGTAAGCACACCCCATGTAAAGTTTTGACTTTTTCAACATATTTCAACATACAGCTATTTGATCTTCATTTCAACAATATTGATAGATAAAGGTGAAATAATACAACAAATATCATGAAACATTTACATTTTGTAGTCCATTGTATAATTTAAATAAACATAAATGCAAATTTCGCATGTGGAAAAAGTAAGTACACCCTTGGCTCTAATAGGTGGTATTGCCCCCTTTGGCAGAAACAACCTCAAGTAGGCGTTTCTTATAACTGTCTACCAGTCTCTGACATCAACTGGGAGAAATTTTTGCCCACTCCTCCATGCAGAATTCTTTCAGCTGTGTGATGTTTGAGGGGTTTCTTGCATGCAGAGCTCGTTTCAAATCCCCCCACAACATCTCGATGGGATTTAGATCCGGGCTTTGTCTTGGACATTCCAGAACCCTCCATTTCTTTCTTTTCAGCCATTCCTTGGTGGATTTACTGGTATGTTTAGGGTCATTGTCACGTTGCAAGGTCCACCTTCGGTTGAGCTTCAACTTTCCGACAGATGGCCTCACATTATCCTCAAGCACCCTCTGGTCTAATGAAGAATTCATAGTGGATTCTATGATGGTGAGCTGCCCAGGCTCTGATGCAGCAAAGCTGCCCCAAACCATAATATTTCCACCACCATGCTTTACAGTTGGTATCAGGTTCTTGTGGTCAAATGCTGTCTTTGGTTTTCGCCAAACATGTCTTCTGGTACTGTGGCCAAATAGCTCTACCTTTGACTCATCTGTCCAGAGCACATTGTTCCAGAAGTGCTGTTATTTGCCTAGGTATTTATTGGAAAACTTTAGTCTTGCCCTGATGCTCTTTCTGGACAGCAAAGGTTTCCTCCTGGCACACCTCCCATGTAGATCAAATTTGTGCAGCCTCTTTCTAATGGTAGACTCGTGCACTTTGCCATCAACAGTGGCAGGAGCTACCTGCAGGTTCCGTGATGACATTCTGGGGTTCTTAGAGACTTCTTTCAGCATCTTGCGGTCTGCTCTCGGGCTGAACATGCTGGGGCGGCCTGGCCTGAATAAGTTGGCAGTTGTTTGGAATCTTCTCCACTTGTAGTTGATCTTCCGGACAGTCGAATGATTGATTTCAAATTGTTTGGGGATCTTTTTAAATACCTTCCCAGACTCGTAGGCATCTATAACCTTCTTTCTGAAGGCCTCAGAGAGTTCTTTTGATCTAGGCATGGTGACGCCGCACACTTCAACAACAAAGAGCAAACCAAACTAAATATCTGAGGTTTAAATAAGACAGGTTCCTCCAAGATCCTCTCTAACGATGTTCTAATCATTTGCACCTGAGCTGGTGCACCTGATTCTAATTTTAGGTATTTGAAGTAGCAATAAATGTAGGGGTGTACTTACTTTTTCCACATGCGAAATTTGCATTTATGTTTATTTAAATTATACAATGGACTACAAAATGTAAATGCTTCATGATATTTGTTATATTATTTCACCTTTATCTATCAATATTGTTGAAATGAAGATCAAATAGCTGTATGTTGAAATATGTTGAAAAAGTCAAAACTTTACATGGGGTGTGCTTACTTTTTCACGTGACTGTAGGTGTCTAAACACACACACACACGTGTGTGTGTGTGTGTGTGTGTGTGTGTGTGTGTGTGTGTGTGTGTGTGTGCTGTATATATGTGTATAATGTATATGTGGACAGGCTTTTCATTCGTTGCGGATTGTGCGGTTTTTACCGTGTGAGACATATTCCGTGGCTAAAACTCTCCAACACAGCCAGGAGATGCCATTTTCATTTAACGACGATTTTGGTCCTAATTAGTTACATTTTTAAACGGTATGCCGCCCTGATGAGAACGGCATGGTGTTGAAGTCATGGGGACTCACTCCTATGGAGGAGGGGTCCAATTGTATGACCATGTGTTCTGGCCCTTCGGGGTCAGGATGCATGTGTTTTGATTGACCATGTGCTTCAGCCTCTGGGTTGAGGTGCATATGTATGCTAATGGGACAGTCTTGATAGATGGTGTGCCTTAGCCTTGGGGTCAAGGTGCACGTCCAAGGCTGTTTAAATGTTTGATTTTTTTTACCTTTTTTATTATAAAAAAGGCAGGCCTCATAAGAGGCAAATAAGCCCTCGTCGGGACAGCATAGTGTTGAAGTCATGGGGAATCATTCCTATGGAGGAGGGGTCCAATTGCATGACCATGCATTCTGACCCTTTGGGGTTATGACGAGTGTGCTTTGAATGACCAAGCCTTTGGGCTAAAGTGCATGTTTATGCTCATGGGACAGTCTTATTGGACTGTGTGATTTGGCCATGGTGTTAGAGTACATGTCCCAATGTGTGTTTAAATGTTTTGATTTTTTAAATCCTTTTTGCATAAAATGGCACTTCCACAAGAAGCAAACAAGCCCTCTCATCGGGACGGCATGCCTAATTAACCCTAATTCACTTCAAGAGCAAATTATTTGTTTCAAAGGTTACAAAATAAGTGTAATGGGTTTTACCTGTATGGAATCCGTGTACAATTTAAGGTGAACTTATTTACCTTAAAAATTAAGCTCCCCCACTTATTTATATAAGTGGTTTTTAAGATGCACCTCACTTGGTCAACCAATAAGGCAAACATGAAGGCGAAGGAGTTTTCCAAAGAAGTCGGACATAAAGTCATGGAGAAGCACCGTTCAGGAGAGGGTTATAAGAAGATTTCAAAGTCACTAATTATCTCTTTGTATCCGGTGAAATCCATCATTAAGAAGTGGAAGACATTTCATAACATGCAGACTCTACGCAGATCAGGTCACCCATTCAAACTCAGCAGCCGGGCAAACAGGAAACTGCTTCGGAATGTCACTGAAAATCCATCAATGATTCAAATTTGTACCAACTGGCAAATTGAGTACCACCTTGCTGGAATGAATGTGTCGATGTGTGCCCTGGCTTAGAATAGGTACACCATATCCCTGCGTGTCGTAAGAGGTGACTAAAGGGTTGGCATCAGGAAGGGCATCCGGCCATAAAAACATTGCCTCAAAAAGGGAAACATGATGATTCTCATGGGGTCCGCAAAGCTAACCCCCGCTCTAGCAGGGGAAATGGCCTTAAAAAGGGATTTTTTTTTCTCTGTTTTTAGGACGAAGAGCATGCTTGGGTGAGAGCCTCGCCCGGACGGAACTATTCATCTTCTTCACCGGACTTATTCAACACTTCACTTTCAAGTCCCCTGTTGGCACACCACTTCCAGACCTGACACCACAGTTGGGGACCATTTCATCTCCAAAACCTTATGCGCTCTGTGCTTTTAAGCGCTAATGAAGTTACCAAATCAATGTGTTCATACATCTTATGACTAAAATGCATATAAATCAAATCAAACTAGAACGACTGTCTTCAACGTCGACCGATATACCTCCACCCACATTATTACATATTTATACATATTCGTACCAAATGTGATTTAAATACATTCAGCTGGTGTCAAGTATCATATTTTTACCTGACATGACCTCTGACCTCAACAAAATCACCTCAATCCTCACCTTTGATGTCAAAATACAGACTTGGCATTTAATATGGAATATTTTTTTCTGGGGGTGAACTTACTTTTCGAGATGTCTTAGAACCAAAAGCTCATTGGAATTATGTTGAAATTATTCTAGATTTTGTTAATGTGACCTTTAAAAGAAACAAAAACCACATTTGACATTTCAAAACCAATAAATTGATCCTTGAAAGTGATGTAAACTGATATCGAACTCAATTCATGGACAGTACTGTGATAAACTTCTGTACGTTTTCCAGAAGTATCTCTTTATTTTGCACATTAGACAAAAAATTTTTTAACAAAAACAAAAGTTAAATTACGACTGGGATTACGGACAGTAAAATTACAGTTCAGTACTTTGTGTAAAGCTTAGGATCCTAGGATCCTGGGTTCGAATCCCGGTCGATTGCTGAATTAACGCCAGGGGGGTTGACTCAGCCTGTCATCCTTCCGAGGTCGGCTAATTGAGTACCAGTTCACTGGTAATTCCCTGTTTGTCGTTAAAGGCGGCAAAAAGGGTTGGCGTCAGGAAGGGCATCCGGCCGTAAAACATTGCTTCAAAAAGGGGACCAAAAAACAACAACAACCACGGTGCCCGAAAAAGGCCAACCCCCGCTTGCGGGGAAAAATGGCCTCTAAAGGTGGTTATTTTTTTTTTTTTTTTACTTTGTGTAACCCCCACGAGCATTCAGGAGAGCACGTACACGTTGAGGCATGCTGTTCACGAGATTTGCCAAGGTTTGGACAGGAATCGCTTGCCATGCAGTGACAATAGCCTGCTGCAATTCACGCACAGAGGTCGGCTGCTGGTCCAAGTGGTCGATTTGACGCGTTAATTCTGCCGACAAGTTCTCTATCGGATTCATATCCGGGGACATGGCAGGCCACTCCATATGCTCTACACCACGGTCAGCAAGAAAGTGTTGGATCATGCGAGCACGATGAGGCCATGCATTGTCATCTTGGAAGACAAAGTTTCCTCGAAAGGCTGCACGAGCAAATGGAAGCAATGTTTCTTCCAGAATGGCCCTGTACTTGAACTGGTTCAGGTTTCCATTCAGAACAACCAGGTCAGTTTTGCCCCATGCATGAAAAGCAGCCCAAACGGTCACCCCACCACCTCCAGCTTGGACTCTTGGCACTATACAATCTTTGTTGTAGGCTTCATGCAATTGTCTGCGCACTCGGACGCGGCCATCTTGACGATAGACCAGAAATCTAGACTCGTCACTGAAGCTCACGTGATTCCAGTGTCCTGGCTGCCATTGACGGTGCTCTCTGGCCCACTGCAATCGGCGCTGGCGGTGTTGTCTGGTCAGGCGTGGCTTTCTCAGGGGACGCCTGGCGCACGATAGCCTGCTTGAACCAGTCGTTGGTTGAATAGCCTTCTGGATACAGGCACATTTGCCAGTTGCTGCCACGCAGCCCCAAGCCGATTAGCTGACTTGGTACAGCCATTGCGGACTAACCGGTGCAGCTGGCGATCATCCCTCCTTGTGGTTCTGCGGGGACGTACTGGCCTCGGTATTGGAGTAGGGACACCCCTCTGAGCATTTCGTTTCAGGATCTTTGACACCTGACCTTGAGTGATGCCATACTGCCGAGCAATAGCATGCTGTTTCATGCCGTAATTTCGTAAAGCCACCACTCCATGACAAACAGCATTGTCAAGTTGACGGACCATCTCCAGAGGAAGCGGCAATAACCTTTGGAGACGTGCAGCAGTTGTTTTCCACTAATACAGAACGCAAGAACCCTTGTGTACCCGACTGTGAAGCCAATCATCAAATGCACCTGTCCGTACATTTTGCCACGCCACCTGTGATATAATCCTGTTGTTGACTTCTTGCTGCGACAGACAATCAGTGACATGGTTCTTTTAACAAATAAATCACCAAAGTGTAAAAGAAACTCACCAGATTGATATACTGAGTTAAGAAAGTAAACCCAAGTCAAGCAAAAAAAAATTCCATATTAAATGCCGAGTCTGTATAATCAGCTTATCTTTGCATCATAATATATATACTTATACCAAGTTTGGTCAAAATCCCATCACTGGTTCATGAGTTGGCCTCTGACCTTTGACCTTTGACCTTGTGACCCCAAAATCGAATCGGTTCATCTTTACCTCATTATACATACCTACACCAAACTTGACTAAGAGCCCTTTAGCCGTTCTCAAGTTATCACGGTAACAAAAGCCTATCATGGAAGGATGGGCGGACAGTCTGACAGACAACCTGAAAACATAAAGACTTCGTCGGCGGAGGCATAAAAATGGTTTTATTTCATCGAATGTATCGTGGAAATAAGCCGAATTACACATGGTTTACAGAAAATGAACATGCAGTCAAAAAAGATACAAAGATCTGAAATTTGCATAAATTAGTGGAATAAGTAAAACATTGCGAAATTGCATCAAAGTATCAATGTAAATAGTCAAATTAAAATAGAAGAAAAATCTCTAATAATTTAACATCAGCAAAAAAAAAAAAAAAACTATTTTACCACACATTTGCAACGACAACCAAATATAACGAAATCAAATCAAACGTTAATGATTTAAAGACCACCATGAATACAAACAATGGAAATGAGAGAAGCAGTATCCGAGGATAATAAATAAAAAAAATAACAGGTATTAGTAACAATGGTGCTGAAGGATATTCTAATTTGACAACATCAGTTTGAACAAGAACGGCACTCAGTCGAGAGCATACCTCCGCCAGGTGAACAGTTTATGTTTTGTATCCCAGAGTAGACCAGAAAATCACAATACAGAATCACATTTAATCAAAATCGTCCATCTGCAACTTTTTGAGATATCCTGCTATATATAGTTTTTGGCCCTATCTCCCAATGATGAATAATCACTTTAAAAATTATACTAGCTGGATCCGGATCCGATCTTTAATTCAAAATTGAATCGATTTGTCCTTGTCAGACACAACCTGTCCACCAAGTT
This sequence comes from Myxine glutinosa, assembly GCF_964187855.1. NCBI lineage: Eukaryota > Metazoa > Chordata > Myxini > Myxiniformes > Myxinidae > Myxine > Myxine glutinosa. The sequence continues at coordinate 22,785,252 of NC_136270.1, read as the reverse complement.
TCCTCCAAAATCCATCCATAACCTTTTGAGATTTCCTGCTATATATTGGTTTTATCCCTATCTCCCAATGGTGAAGAATCTCTGAAAAAATTAAATAATTATCCTATCCGAATCCATATTCAGATCTTCACCAAAATCGAATATGTGCGTCCTTGTCACATTCGCTACATCTCTGCCAAATTTTGTCCGAATCCGTCCACAACTTTTTGAGATATCTTGTTCACAAACAGACAAACAAACAGACAGACAGACAGACAGGGGTGAAAACATAATCTCCATCCACCTTTGGTGGTGGCGGTAAATATATTACACTCAAATAGAGGTATCGACTTTAAAACAATAGATAACATGTAAGTAAGAAGTCGGTGCTATACTCTCCTCACTTATAAAAAATATATGAAAAAGGAGGGACGGCAGTATCCTGGGATCGAAATAAAAGAAGATAAAGAAGAAGAAAGAGAAAAATATAAAGGAAAGGCGGAGGAAGATAAAGGAGGATTTTTTTTTCTTGTATACAGAATCGAGGCTCGTGAAAGAGCTAACATTTATCAAACAAACAAATCAAACAAACAAGCAAACAAAGTATATAAAAGGGGGAGCGGCAGACAAGATGGGGAGAGAAGGGGAGGAAGCACACAAACACAACATTTGAGAGCAGGGACATCGGGAGATGTGTGGGAGGGAGAGGGCTTGGGGGGAGGCAGGATAGGTATAAAACGCAAGGACACCAATGACTTCCAGGAAAGCAGTTGGTATTTCAAAAAAGTGGATTTGGGGTGAAATTAGCGGGGGTAGAAAAGATCAAGGTTTTGGATTGGGGAAGATAAGAGATGGTGGTGAACAGCTGTTTTAAAGACCTGGAGGGAGGAGTGGGATTGAAGAGAGTGAGGGAGTTTGTTCCAGAGGCGGGAGAAAAGAGGAATGAAGGAGTGAAGGTGAGCAGAGAGTCTTGATTTTGGCAGTTTAACCATAAGAGGGTTGCAGGCAGATATTGTGCGACCTGTAGGAATATTTGTGGGACAGAGCACAGTCAGGGCTGGGGGGGGGGGGGGGGGCTAGGCCGGAGAGGAGTCGGTAGAAGACGGAAAGACCACCAACCTGCCTGCGGTGAGTCAGTGAAAGGCCCTCGGAGATAGCGTCATCGCGGGAGATTCCAATGATTCTGAACGCTTTGGTTTCAACAGCGTGAAGTCGAGCTAGGTGTGAGGCAGGAGCACCAGCCCAGAGGGGAGAGCAGTACTCCATTGAGCATCCACATTTGAGGATGAGTAGAAAGTAAGTTTGGGGAGGAGTGGGAAAGTAAACAAACAAAAAAAAGAATGGCTAAACTAGAGGTGGGAATCATCTACAAATCATTGTCAATGTTGGAACTGGTGTGTTTTGGACAATGATTTGCAATGTTGAGACATCATTGATTGAATGCAGAAGAAATGGAAGAGCAATATTTTTCATGCTATTGGTTTACAACGGAATTCCGGTATGTTCACGTGATCAGGGGCGCTGTAAGGGGGGAAAAAGTTAGGATGATTCCAAGGGCCCTGCACTGACAGGGGCCCTAAAAATTATTAGAACATTAGGTAAAATTTCTCAATATTCAATTATATTAACCAGGCTTTGCAGTCTTGCCATGCTGTCCATTGAAAGTCAGTTGGCTAGAAAGCTGGACTTCAAAGACTTGATCGGTGACTTTGCTAGCAACAAGGCTCGGCGCTGGGCTCTTGGTGTGCGAGGCTGAGCAAGGACCAGTGATAACTAAATGGCATGGCTATGGATATTGGATCACCACACTTGGTATGTATACTTGTATGTATACTCTGCTGCTGATTTTATTATTTTGTTTGTTATATCATTCTATAGATGATAATGTTAATTTATTTTAATTGAAGAGGTTAATGTATGTTGTAATTCTTACCATTAAAATTACATTCAGACTGTAAAAGATGGCCTTTAGCACATTTCTTGTGTGGGTGTCAGTCTTGCATCAAATAGTGAATTCCATACTGTATGCAGAAATATAAGCATTGTTTCAACCTCCTGGAAAAAATGTCGGGGAAAAATGTGCGCGCGTGCTTCATAGGGGCCCATTGCGATTGTGATATCTTTTCATGGGGCCCAAAATCCCTGGCGGCGCCCCTGCACGTGATGCCGAAGAGTCCTCTTTTTATTCATTGTTGGTAGAAAGTCTCTAGGAAGTACATTTCAGGGTTTTTGTCGTGAACGAGGTACACAAATACTTCCTCTTCCTGTGATTGAAGTGAGCATTGTGGAAGAACGTCATTGTATGTAGCGCATTCTGGTGCAAGTAAGTAATACTTTTAGGATATTGTGTTACGGTACCCTTTTTTTACTCCATACCTCTCTGAATGGCAACAAGGTGCCAACGACCAGTTTAAAAGTTTCCACAGCACAGAATTTACACCTTGAAAGGTTACTATTCCATTGCAAGGTGCTGACAAAACAACCAAAACCAAAATGGGAATTTTGAAGTTGGCCAGAATCAGCTTCATCGTCGTTTTATGGCCTCGTCATGATTTCTTCCTTTTTTTTGTATACTTGCTTGCAGGTGTAAGCCATGTTTCACCGAATGGCTACTTTGCCAAAAGGCAATTTTGAGGCATCTTTTTTTGTGGCTGGATGCCCTTCCTGACGCCACCACAGAGTCAGGTGTGGGCCTAGCTTTTCTTTAAAGAGCCATACTTTGCAAGGCAGCAGGGGGATTTGCAATCAGAGCTTCAAAAGAGCTCCACCTACCCTAGTTGGATTGGTGAGTGTCACAGTAAGTCCTCACAATGGAGGGCCATACACCCTACTGCAGCACTAGACCTGTACACCTGCCCTGTTAAAAAAAACAAAAAAAAAACACAAGCACCACAAACTCATCCCGGCACACAATAGCCGACTTGTTTCAAAAGGTATTCCAGGACCTTTAACTCTCACAAGGAAATGCTGGCAGACTGGACAACCAACCTTGACGCTCCCTGTCTGTGACGTACCAAGATTGCAGTTTACCATCTCACCGGAAGTCAAAACCAGACCATGGTAGCATATCCACGCACACATGCAGAACACATGCCACAATTGTGGAGCTCCACAAATGCCACACTGGGCGAATCAGGACCAAGAGTTTTGGTGGAATGAAGAGGGTTATAATCATAAATAGGGGGGTTTTGGGAGAAGGGTTGACACAACAGAATGATGGACAGATTTCATGTGCATCGATACAAAGGCCCCCGGCCCCTCAAGGCTAGGCCTAGATAACAGTACAAACTCAAGTAACAGTGGTTGTCTTTACATTCATACACCACCTGAGCCCTCACAACTTTTCCCAATAATGTGACAATATTACACCGAGGGTAAAATGGTTTGGATTGGTGAAGGGATGAGGGATTTTTTTGTCTGTTTTACTTTGTATTCTTTGTCTATGATATTACAATCCTTTGTTTTATTTAGCAGATTAAAATGAAGTTATCAAAATGATCCGTGTTTACTTTTTCACCAAAAAATCTATGCAGCTCCACATGGTGATCTTTCGTTTTGGGGTCTTCCAACAAACATGGCTGCTTTTCATCAACCTGCTCAACAACTAAATTCATGTAGTGTTTTAATATTGATAAGGTGGACCTTATCCATTTGTCAAATCCATTACCTGATCAATCAGAGATGTAGCGACAGACCGACAAAAGAGACCGTACGTTATCCGTCGGGAAAGCCGAACAGATCTTTGCTTTGGTTTCTGGTTTGGCCTTTAGAGAGAGAAAATTCAAACGAGAATGTGTCGCTGTGATTGGTTCTGTTTGTTTGGATAGGGGCCGGGTGAACCCCAAAGAACCTTCATCGTGATTTGAAGACCCCCTAATGAGGTTTGGTGCCAATTCCCAATAGTCATGGATTTACTCACGCCGTGGTTATAATCCCAATCATGAACCACGTACTAGACCAACAAACACGTGGTGAAAACAAATTTAAGAAATAATAAAAGAGAATGGGGAGAACAGGGAAGAGAGAAAGCAGGTACTTCAATAAATGTACAGAACGCTTCTGCCAAACATGTACTTATGGTATAACTAGTCTATATTAAACCCATTACCCTCATTTGGCTGTGAGCTGCTGGTCTCTACAATTCACTTTTTTCACGATGATTGAGGAACTACTTAGTTTCAATTGAATTATACTAACTAGCAACGGTACCCGCCCTAAGGGCAGGGCTTCAATTGGGAGGCCCAAATGAAAAGGCAAAATATTAGAAATTGAAGGCTTTTTTTATTTTAAATGATTTATATAAACATCCGTTAAATCATATCACACACAAATCATCAAAATCTAAACAGTATTTGTGGAATTTCAATAAAAGCCACATCAATGTTCATATCGGTAAATATTATTCCATCATGTTTGGAACACCATCATGTTTGGAGACTGGTGTTGGCTTAGCGGTTATGGTGCTGGCTTGGGATCCTAGGATCCTGGGTTCGAATCCTGGTCGATCGCTGAATTAACGCCAGGGGGGTTGACTCAGCCTGTCATCCTTCCGAGGTCGGCAAATTGAGTACCAGTTTACTGGTAATTCCCTGTGTGTCTCAAGATGCGACTAACAGGGTTGGCGGCAGGAAGGGCATCCGGCCATAAAACATCGCTTCAAAAAGGGGACCACGGTGCCGAAAAAAGGCCAACCCCTGCTCTGCGGGGAAAAATGGCCTCTAAAGGTGGTTCTTCTTCTTCTTCTTCATGTTTGGGAAAATTGGAAAAATTGGATATTGGGGAAAAAATTGGAAATTGGGAAAAAAAATTGGAAAAATAATATAGCCTATTTTACTCCAGGGGGTCCCAGAATTACCCACCCAAAATTTCGTTGCGATCGGTTAAGCCGTTTTTGCGGTACCTGGGAACAGACATACAGACAGACATTTGGTGAATTATAGTAAGATTTTAACACCACAACAACACACAACATGCATTTTAAGGCCATTTTCCCTGCAAGAGCGGGGGTTAGCCTTGCGGTCCCCATGACAATCTTCTCCATTCTGCTCTATTTTCTGCATCTCTCCTTGTTAACCCCCTTGCCCGCATTTCTTCTTCCACCATCTTTAGCCAAGTCTTTCTCGGTCTTCCCCGTCCTCTACTTCCTTCTACATTCATTTCCATCACTCTTCTCAACCAGCCACTTTCATCCTTCCTCAACACATGACCAAACCATCTCAAACTGTTTCTCTTCACAGCATCCATCACAGGCTCTATTCCCATCATCTTTCGCAATTCATAATTTGTCTTCCTCTCTCTCAACGATACTCCGCACATCCACCGAACCATTCGCATTTCCACCCTTTCCAGCCTTCGTTGCTGCTCTACATTCATGACCCATGTCTCGCTCCCATAAATCATAACACTTCTCACACATGCAGCATACACCTTTCCCTTCAGCTTCAACGATACTCCCCTCCTCATCAGCACACCACTCAGTTCCCGAAACTTCTTCCATGCACATCTCACTCTAGCAACCGTTGCCGAGTCTGATCCACCTTCTCCATTCAGCATGTCTCCGAGGTAGCAAAATGTTTTCACACCTTCCAGCTTCACGCCGTCTCCAAGATCCAACTCAACATTTCCTCCATCTGCAGCTCCCTCTGTGCACACCTTACACTTGAATGTAGCTGCCACACTGGTTAATGGCCCTAAGATTTTAACACTGTAGAACAGAAATCGATTTGTAGGCCCTTCCAAAACCCTGCAGTTTCGCAGTACTTTTGTTCTGAAGTTGGCGAAGTGGTCTGTCTTTTCGACCAATGAAGTTTGCCACTCACGCTCTGCTAGCGGGGAACGGAGGGAAAAAAATCGCACCCGCGTCTGAAGGAAGTGGTGCAGTTTGGCAGTATTTGTGCAATCCATGCAAGTTACAGGTCTTCTAGATGCTGACAACTTTAGAACCCATTTGAAATTACCTTTCGAACCCTTTAGAATTGCCCTTTAGAACCCATTTGAAAGTACCTTTAGAACCCTTTAGAATTACCCTGTAGAACCCTATAGAATTACCCTTTATAACCCATTTGAAAGTACCTTTAGAACCATTTAGAATTACTCTTTAGAACCTGCAACTATTGGGGATGCCTTTTCATGGTGGTTGTACAAGTAATGCAATGTAATTACCCCCCAATGCAAAGGCGTGGGAAAGGGGGGGGGGGGGGTGGGATGGGAGAAGTATCAACACAAGGACACCAAGGACTTCCAGGAAAGAAGTTGGTATTTCAAAAAAGTGGATTTGGGGTGAAATTAGCGGGGGTAGAAAAGATCAAGGTTTTGGATGGGGGAAGATAAGAGATGCTGGTGATCAGCTGTTTTAAAGACCTGGAGGGAGGAGTGGGATTGAAGAGAGTGAGGGAATTTGTTCCAGAGGCTGGAGAAAAGAGGAATGAAGGAGTGAAGGTGAGCAGAGAGTCTTGATTTTGGCAGTTTAAAAATGATTGGTTGTATTCCATGTTATTGGCAGAATATGAAAAGCAAAAGAAGATATCTTCAATATTTTGACAGAGTTAGGATTTTAAATGGTTGTATTCCAGGGGGTTTTAAATGGTTGTATTCCAGGGGGTTTTAAATGGTTGTATTCCAGGGGGGTTTAAATGGTTGTATTCCAGGGGGTTTTAAATGGTTGTATTCCAGGGGGTTTTAAATGGTTGTATTACAGGGGTTTTTAAATGGTTGTAATTCCATGGGGTTTTAAATGGTTGTATTGCAGGGGGTTTTAAATGGTTGCATTCCATGGGGTTTTAAATGGTTGTATTCCAGGGGGTTTTAAATGGTTGTATTACAGGGGGTTTTAAATGGTTGCATTCCATGGGGTTTTAAATGGTTGTATTCCAGGGGGTTTTAAATGGTTGTATTCCATGGGGTTTTAAATGGTTGTATTCCAGGGGGTTTTAAATGGTTGTATTGCAGGGGGTTTTAAATGGTTGTATTCCATGGGGTTTTAAATGGTTGTATTACAGGGGGTTTTAAATGGTTGTATTCCAGGGGGTTTTAAATGGTTGTATTACAGGGGTTTTTAAATGGTTGTATTCCATGGGGTTTTAAATGGTTGTATTCCAGGGGGTTTTAAATGGTTGTATTGCAGGGGTTTTTAAATGGTTGCATTCCATGGGGTTTTAAATGGTTGCATTCCATGGGGTTTTAAATGGTTGTATTCCAGGGGGTTTTAAATGGTTGTATTCCATGGGGTTTTAAATGGTTGTATTCCAGGGGGTTTTAAATGGTTGTATTACAGGGGGTTTTAAATGGTTGCATTCCATGGGGTTTTAAATGGTTGTATTCCAGGGGGTTTTAAATGGTTGTATTCCATGGGGTTTTAAATGGTTGTATTCCAGGGGGTTTTAAATGGTTGTATTCCATGGGGTTTTAAATGGTTGTATTCCAGGGGGTTTTAAATGGTTGCATTCCATGGGGTTTTAAATGGTTGTATTCCAGGGGGTTTTAAATGGTTGTATTGCAGGGGGTTTTAAATGGTTGTATTCCATGGGGTTTTAAATCGTTGTATTCCAGGGGGTTTTAAATGGTTGCATTCCATGGGGTTTTAAATGGTTGTATTCCAGGGGGTTTTAAATGGTTGTATTCCAGGGGGTTTTAAATGGTTGTATTCCATGGGGTTTTAAATGGTTGTATTACAGGGGGTTTTAAATGGTTGCATTCCATGGGGTTTTAAATGGTTGTATTCCAGGGGGTTTTAAATGGTTGTATTCCACGGGGTTTTAAATGGTTGTATTCCAGGCGGTTCTAAATGGTTGTATTCCAGGGGTTTTAAATGGTTGTATTCCATGGGGTTTTAAATGGTTGTATTCCATGGGGCTTTGAATGGTTGTATTACAGGGGTTTTTAAATGGTTGTATTCTAGGGGGGTTTTAAATGGTTGTATTCCAGGGAGTTTTAAATGGTTGTTTTCCAGGGTTTTTTATATTTAAATGGTTGTATTCCAGGGTTTTTAAAATTTAAATGGTTGTATTCCATGAGGTTTTAAATGGTTGTATTCCATGGGGTTTTAAATGGTTGTATTCCATGGGGTTTTAAATGGTTGTATTCCAGGGGGTTCTAAATGGTTGTATTCCAGGGGGTTTAAAATTTAAATGGTTGTATTCCAGGGGGTTTTAAATGGTTGTATTCCATGGGGTTTTAAATGGTTGCATTCCATGGGGTTTTAAATGGTTGTATTCCAGGGGGTTTTAAATGGTTGTATTACAGGGGGTTTTAAATGGTTGTATTCCAGGGGGTTTTAAATGGTTGTATTCCACGGGGTTTTAAATGGTTGTATTCCAGGCGGTTCTAAATGGTTGTATTCCAGGGGGTTTTAAATGGTTGTATTCCATGGGGTTTTAAATGGTTGTATTCCATGGGGCTTTGAATGGTTGTATTACAGGGGTTTTTAAATGGTTGTATTCTAGGGGGGTTTTAAATGGTTGTATTCCAGGGGGTTTTAAATGGTTGTTTTCCAGGGTTTTTTTTTAATTTAAATGGTTGTATTCCAGGTTTTTTTTAATTTAAATGGTTGTATTCCATGAGGTTTTAAATGGTTGTATTCCATGGGGTTTTAAATGGTTGTATTCCATGGGGTTTTAAATGGTTGTATTCCAGGGGGTTCTAAATGGTTGTATTCCAGGGGGTTTAAATTTAAATGGTTGTATTCCAGGGGGTTTTAAATGGTTGTATTCCATGGGGTTTTAAATGGTTGCATTCCATGGGGTTTTAAATGGTTGTATTCCAGGGGTTTTTAAATGGTTGTATTACAGGGGGGTTTTAAATGGTTGCATTCCATGGGGTTTTAAATGGTTGTATTCCAGGGGGTTTTAAATGGTTGTATTCCATGGGGTTTTAAATGGTTGTATTCCAGGGGGTTTTAAATGGTTGTATTGCAGGGGGTTTTAAATGGTTGTATTCCATGGGGTTTTAAATGGTTGTATTACAGGGGGTTTTAAATGGTTGTATTCCAGGGGGTTTTAAATGGTTGTATTACAGGGGTTTTTAAATGGTTGTATTCCATGGGGTTTTAAATGGTTGTATTCCAGGGGGTTTTAAATGGTTGTATTGCAGGGGGTTTTAAATGGTTGCATTCCATGGGGTTTTAAATGGTTGTATTCCAGGGGGTTTTAAATGGTTGTATTCCATGGGGGTTTTAAATGGTTGTATTCCAGGGGGTTTTAAATGGTTGTATTCCATGGGGTTTTAAATGGTTGTATTCCAGGGGGTTTTAAATGGTTGCATTCCATGGGGTTTTAAATGGTTGTATTCCAGGGGGTTTTAAATGGTTGTATTGCAGGGGGTTTAAATGGTTGTATTCCAGGGGGTTTTAAATGGTTGCATTCCATGGGGTTTTAAATGGTTGTATTCCAGGGGGTTTTAAATGGTTGTATTCCAGGGGTTTTTAAATGGTTGTATTCCATGGGGTTTTAAATGGTTGTATTACAGGGGGTTTTAAATGGTTGCATTCCATGGGGTTTTAAATGGTTGTATTCCAGGGGGTTTTAAATGGTTGTATTCCAGGGGGTTTTAAATGGTTGTATTCCATGGGGTTTTAAATGGTTGTATTACAGGGGGTTTTAAATGGTTGCATTCCATGGGGTTTTAAATGGTTGTATTCCATGGGGCTTTGAATGGTTGTATTACAGGGGTTTTTAAATGGTTGTATTCTAGGGGGGTTTTAAATGGTTGTATTCCAGGGGTTTTTAAATGGTTGTTTTCCAGGGGTCTTTTTATTTAAATGGTTGTATTCCAGGGTTTTTTTAATTTAAATGGTTGTATTCCATGAGGTTTTAAATGGTTGTATTCCATGGGGTTTTAAATGGTTGTATTCCATGGGGTTTTAAATGGTTGTATTCCAGGGGGTTCTAAATGGTTGTATTCCAGGGGGTTTAAAATTTAAATGGTTGTATTCCAGTAGGTTTTAAATGGTTGTATTCCATGGGGTTTTAAATGGTTGCATTCCATGGGGTTTTAAATGGTTGTATTCCAGGGGGTTTTAAATGGTTGTATTACAGGGGGTTTTAAATGGTTGTATTCCAGGGGATTTTAAATGGTTGTATTCCACGGGGTTTTAAATGGTTGTATTCCAGGCGGTTCTAAATGGTTGTATTCCAGGGGGTTTTAAATGGTTGTATTCCATGGGGTTTTAAATGATTGTATTCCATGGGGCTTTGAATGGTTGTATTACAGGGGTTTTTAAATGGTTGTATTCTAGGGGGGGTTTAAATGGTTGTGTATTCCAGGGGGTTTTAAATGGTTGTTTTCCAGGGTTTTTTTTTAATTTAAATGGTTGTATTCCAGGTTTTTTTTAATTTAAATGGTTGTATTCCATGAGGTTTTAAATGGTTGTATTCCATGGGGTTTTAAATGGTTGTATTCCATGGGGTTTTAAATGGTTGTATTCCAGGGGGTTCTAAATGGTTGTATTCCAGGGGGTTTAAATTTAAATGGTTGTATTCCAGGGGGTTTTAAATGGTTGTATTCCATGGGGTTTTAAATGGTTGCATTCCATGGGGTTTTAAATGGTTGTATTCCAGGGGTTTTTAAATGGTTGTATTACAGGGGGTTTTAAATGGTTGCATTCCATGGGGTTTTAAATGGTTGTATTCCAGGGGGTTTTAAATGGTTGTATTCCATGGGGTTTTAAATGGTTGTATTCCAGGGGGTTTTAAATGGTTGTATTGCAGGGGGTTTTAAATGGTTGTATTCCATGGGGTTTTAAATGGTTGTATTACAGGGGGTTTTAAATGGTTGTATTCCAGGGGGTTTTAAATGGTTGTATTACAGGGGGTTTTTAAATGGTTGTATTCCATGGGGTTTTAAATGGTTGTATTCCAGGGGGTTTTAAATGGTTGTATTGCAGGGGGTTTTAAATGGTTGCATTCCATGGGGTTTTAAATGGTTGTATTCCAGGGGGTTTTAAATGGTTGTATTCCATGGGGGTTTTAAATGGTTGTATTCCAGGGGGTTTTAAATGGTTGTATTCCATGGGGTTTTAAATGGTTGTATTCCAGGGGGTTTTAAATGGTTGCATTCCATGGGGTTTTAAATGGTTGTATTCCAGGGGGTTTTAAATGGTTGTATTGCAGGGGGTTTAAATGGTTGTATTCCAGGGGGTTTTAAATGGTTGCATTCCATGGGGTTTTAAATGGTTGTATTCCAGGGGGTTTTAAATGGTTGTATTCCAGGGGTTTTTAAATGGTTGTATTCCATGGGGTTTTAAATGGTTGTATTACAGGGGGTTTTAAATGGTTGCATTCCATGGGGTTTTAAATGGTTGTATTCCAGGGGGTTTTAAATGGTTGTATTCCAGGGGGTTTTAAATGGTTGTATTCCATGGGGTTTTAAATGGTTGTATTACAGGGGGTTTTAAATGGTTGCATTCCATGGGGTTTTAAATGGTTGTATTCCATGGGGCTTTGAATGGTTGTATTACAGGGGTTTTTAAATGGTTGTATTCTAGGGGGGTTTTAAATGGTTGTATTCCAGGGGTTTTTAAATGGTTGTTTTCCAGGGGTCTTTTTATTTAAATGGTTGTATTCCAGGGTTTTTTTTAATTTAAATGGTTGTATTCCATGAGGTTTTAAATGGTTGTATTCCATGGGGTTTTAAATGGTTGTATTCCAGGGGGTTCTAAATGGTTGTATTCCAGGGGGTTTAAAATTTAAATGGTTGTATTCCAGGGGGTTTTAAATGGTTGTATTCCATGGGGTTTTAAATGGTTGCATTCCATGGGGTTTTAAATGGTTGTATTCCAGGGGGTTTTAAATGGTTGTATTACAGGGGGTTTTAAATGGTTGTATTCCAGGGGGTTTTAAATGGTTGTATTCCACGGGGTTTTAAATGGTTGTATTCCAGGCGGTTCTAAATGGTTGTATTCCAGGGGGTTTTAAATGGTTGTATTCCATGGGGTTTTAAATGATTGTATTCCATGGGGCTTTGAATGGTTGTATTACAGGGGTTTTTAAATGGTTGTATTCTAGGGGGGGTTTAAATGGTTGTGTATTCCAGGGGGTTTTAAATGGTTGTTTTCCAGGGTTTTTTTTATTTAAATGGTTGTATTCCAGGGTTTTTTTTAATTTAAATGGTTGTATCCCATGAGGTTTTAAATGGTTGTATTCCATGGGGTTTTAAATGGTTGTATTCCATGGGGTTTTAAATGGTTGTATTCCAGGGGGTTCTAAATGGTTGTATTCCAGGGGGTTTAAAATTTAAATGGTTGTATTCCAGGGGGTTTTAAATGGTTGTATTCCATGGGGTTTTAAATGGTTGCATTCCATGGGGTTTTAAATGGTTGTATTCCAGGGGTTTTTAAATGGTTGTATTACAGGGGGTTTTAAATGGTTGCATTCCATGGGGTTTTAAATGGTTGTATTCCAGGGGGTTTTAAATGGTTGTATTCCATGGGGTTTTAAATGGTTGTATTGCAGGGGGTTTTAAATGGTTGTATTCCATGGGGTTTTAAATGGTTGTATTACAGGGGGTTTTAAATGGTTGTATTCCAGGGGGTTTAAAATGGTTGTATTACAGGGGGTTTTAAATGGTTGTATTCCAGGGGGTTTTAAATGGTTGTATTCCATGGGGTTTTAAATGGTTGTATTCCAGGGGGTTTTAAATGGTTGCATTCCATGGGGTTTTAAATGGTTGTATTCCAGGGGGTTTTAAATGGTTGTATTGCAGGGGGTTTTAAATGGTTGTATTCCATGGGGTTTTAAATGATTGTATTCCAGGGGGTTTTAAATGGTTGCATTCCATGGGGTTTTAAATGGTTGTATTCCAGGGGGTTTTAAATGGTTGTATTCCAGGGGGTTTTAAATGGTTGTATTCCATGGGGTTTTAAATGGTTGTATTACAGGGGGTTTTAAATGGTTGCATTCCATGGGGTTTTAAATGGTTGTATTCCAGGGGGTTTTAAATGGTTGTATTCCACGGGGTTTTAAATGGTTGTATTCCAGGCGGTTCTAAATGGTTGTATTCCAGGGGTTTTAAATGGTTGTATTCCATGGGGTTTTAAATGGTTGTATTCCATGGGGCTTTGAATGGTTGTATTACAGGGGTTTTTAAATGGTTGTATTCTAGGGGGGTTTTAAATGGTTGTATTCCAGGGAGTTTTAAATGGTTGTTTTCCAGGGTTTTTTATATTTAAATGGTTGTATTCCAGGGTTTTTAAAATTTAAATGGTTGTATTCCATGAGGTTTTAAATGGTTGTATTCCATGGGGTTTTAAATGGTTGTATTCCATGGGGTTTTAAATGGTTGTATTCCAGGGGGTTCTAAATGGTTGTATTCCAGGGGGTTTAAAATTTAAATGGTTGTATTCCAGGGGGTTTTAAATGGTTGTATTCCATGGGGTTTTAAATGGTTGCATTCCATGGGGTTTTAAATGGTTGTATTCCAGGGGGTTTTAAATGGTTGTATTACAGGGGGTTTTAAATGGTTGTATTCCAGGGGGTTTTAAATGGTTGTATTCCACGGGGTTTTAAATGGTTGTATTCCAGGCGGTTCTAAATGGTTGTATTCCAGGGGGTTTTAAATGGTTGTATTCCATGGGGTTTTAAATGGTTGTATTCCATGGGGCTTTGAATGGTTGTATTACAGGGGTTTTTAAATGGTTGTATTCTAGGGGGGTTTTAAATGGTTGTATTCCAGGGGGTTTTAAATGGTTGTTTTCCAGGGTTTTTTTTTAATTTAAATGGTTGTATTCCAGGTTTTTTTTTATTTAAATGGTTGTATTCCATGAGGTTTTAAATGGTTGTATTCCATGGGGTTTTAAATGGTTGTATTCCATGGGGTTTTAAATGGTTGTATTCCAGGGGGTTCTAAATGGTTGTATTCCAGGGGGTTTAAATTTAAATGGTTGTATTCCAGGGGGTTTTAAATGGTTGTATTCCATGGGGTTTTAAATGGTTGCATTCCATGGGGTTTTAAATGGTTGTATTCCAGGGGTTTTTAAATGGTTGTATTACAGGGGGTTTTAAATGGTTGCATTCCATGGGGTTTTAAATGGTTGTATTCCAGGGGGTTTTAAATGGTTGTATTCCATGGGGTTTTAAATGGTTGTATTCCAGGGGGTTTTAAATGGTTGTATTGCAGGGGGTTTTAAATGGTTGTATTCCATGGGGTTTTAAATGGTTGTATTACAGGGGGTTTTAAATGGTTGTATTCCAGGGGGTTTTAAATGGTTGTATTACAGGGGTTTTTAAATGGTTGTATTCCATGGGGTTTTAAATGGTTGTATTCCAGGGGGTTTTAAATGGTTGTATTGCAGGGGGTTTTAAATGGTTGCATTCCATGGGGTTTTAAATGGTTGTATTCCAGGGGGTTTTAAATGGATGTATTCCATGGGGGTTTTAAATGGTTGTATTCCAGGGGGTTTTAAATGGTTGTATTCCATGGGGTTTTAAATGGTTGTATTCCAGGGGGTTTTAAATGGTTGCATTCCATGGGGTTTTAAATGGTTGTATTCCAGGGGGTTTTAAATGGTTGTATTGCAGGGGGTTTAAATGGTTGTATTCCAGGGGGTTTTAAATGGTTGCATTCCATGGGGTTTTAAATGGTTGTATTCCAGGGGGTTTTAAATGGTTGTATTCCAGGGGTTTTTAAATGGTTGTATTCCATGGGGTTTTAAATGGTTGTATTACAGGGGGTTTTAAATGGTTGCATTCCATGGGGTTTTAAATGGTTGTATTCCAGGGGGTTTTAAATGGTTGTATTCCAGGGGGTTTTAAATGGTTGTATTCCATGGGGTTTTAAATGGTTGTATTACAGGGGGTTTTAAATGGTTGCATTCCATGGGGTTTTAAATGGTTGTATTCCATGGGGCTTTGAATGGTTGTATTACAGGGGTTTTTAAATGGTTGTATTCTAGGGGGGTTTTAAATGGTTGTATTCCAGGGGTTTTTAAATGGTTGTTTTCCAGGGGTCTTTTTATTTAAATGGTTGTATTCCAGGGTTTTTTTAATTTAAATGGTTGTATTCCATGAGGTTTTAAATGGTTGTATTCCATGGGGTTTTAAATGGTTGTATTCCATGGGGTTTTAAATGGTTGTATTCCAGGGGGTTCTAAATGGTTGTATTCCAGGGGGTTTAAAATTTAAATGGTTGTATTCCAGTAGGTTTTAAATGGTTGTATTCCATGGGGTTTTAAATGGTTGCATTCCATGGGGTTTTAAATGGTTGTATTCCAGGGGGTTTTAAATGGTTGTATTACAGGGGGTTTTAAATGGTTGTATTCCAGGGGGTTTTAAATGGTTGTATTCCACGGGGTTTTAAATGGTTGTATTCCAGGCGGTTCTAAATGGTTGTATTCCAGGGGGTTTTAAATGGTTGTATTCCATGGGGTTTTAAATGATTGTATTCCATGGGGCTTTGAATGGTTGTATTACAGGGGTTTTTAAATGGTTGTATTCTAGGGGGGGTTTAAATGGTTGTGTATTCCAGGGGGTTTTAAATGGTTGTTTTCCAGGGTTTTTTTTTAATTTAAATGGTTGTATTCCAGGTTTTTTTTAATTTAAATGGTTGTATTCCATGAGGTTTTAAATGGTTGTATTCCATGGGGTTTTAAATGGTTGTATTCCATGGGGTTTTAAATGGTTGTATTCCAGGGGGTTCTAAATGGTTGTATTCCAGGGGGTTTAAATTTAAATGGTTGTATTCCAGGGGGTTTTAAATGGTTGTATTCCATGGGGTTTTAAATGGTTGCATTCCATGGGGTTTTAAATGGTTGTATTCCAGGGGTTTTTAAATGGTTGTATTCCATGGGGTTTTAAATGATTGTATTCCATGGGGCTTTGAATAGTTGTATTACAGGGGTTTTTAAATGGTTGTATTCTAGGGGGGGTTTAAATGGTTGTGTATTCCAGGGGGTTTTAAATGGTTGTTTTCCAGGGTTTTTTTTATTTAAATGGTTGTATTCCAGGGTTTTTTTTAATTTAAATGGTTGTATCCCATGAGGTTTTAAATGGTTGTATTCCATGGGGTTTTAAATGGTTGTATTCCATGGGGTTTTAAATGGTTGTATTCCAGGGGGTTCTAAATGGTTGTATTCCAGGGGGTTTAAAATTTAAATGGTTGTATTCCAGGGGGTTTTAAATGGTTGTATTCCATGGGGTTTTAAATGGTTGCATTCCATGGGGTTTTAAATGGTTGTATTCCAGGGGTTTTTAAATGGTTGTATTACAGGGGGTTTTAAATGGTTGCATTCCATGGGGTTTTAAATGGTTGTATTCCAGGGGGTTTTAAATGGTTGTATTCCAGGGGGTTTTAAATGGTTGTATTGCAGGGGGTTTTAAATGGTTGTATTCCATGGGGTTTTAAATGGTTGTATTACAGGGGGTTTTAAATGGTTGTATTCCAGGGGGTTTAAAATGGTTGTATTACAGGGGGTTTTAAATGGTTGTATTCCATGGGGTTTTAAATGGTTGTATTCCAGGGGGTTTTAAATGGTTGTATTGCAGGGGGTTTTAAATGGTTGCATTCCATGGGGTTTTAAATGGTTGTATTCCAGGGGGTTTTAAATGGTTGTATTACAGGGGGTTTTAAATGGTTGCATTCCATGGGGTTTTAAATGGTTGTATTCCAGGGGGTTTTAAATGGTTGTATTCCATGGGGTTTTAAATGGTTGTATTCCAGGGGGTTTTAAATGGTTGTATTCCATGGGGTTTTAAATGGTTGTATTCCAGGGGTTTTTAAATGGTTGCATTCCATGGGGTTTTAAATGGTTGTATTCCAGGGGGTTTTAAATGGTTGTATTGCAGGGGTTTTTTAATTTAAATGGTTGTATTCCATGGGGTTTTAAATGGTTGTATTCCATGGGGTTTTAAATGGTTGTATTCCAGGGGGTTCTAAATGGTTGTATTCCAGGGGGTTTTAAATGGTTGTATTCCATGGGGTTTTAAATGGTTGTATTCCATGGGGTTTTAAATGGTTGTATTCCAGGGGGTTTTAAATGGTTGTATTCCATGGGGTTTTAAATGGTTGTATTCCATGGGGTTTTAAATGGTTGTATTCCAGGGGGTTTTAAATGGTTGTATTCCATGGGGTTTTAAATGGTTGTATTCCAGGGGTTTTTAAATGGTTGTATTCCAGGGGGTTCTAAATGGTTGTATTCCAGGGGGTTTTAAATGGTTGTATTCCAGGGGGTTTTAAATGGTTGTATTCCAGGGGGTTTTAAATGGTTGTATTCCAGGGGGTTTTAAATGGTTGTATTCCAGGGGGTTTTAAATGGTTGTATTCCAGGGGGTTCTAAATGGTTGTATTCCAGGGGGTTCTAAATGGTTGTATTCCAGGGGGTTTTAAATTCTTGTTTGTGAAATAAATGTTAGCTCTTTCACGAGCCTCGATTCAGTATACAAAAAAAAAAAAAAAAGG
The DNA here is from genome assembly GCF_964187855.1 of Myxine glutinosa. Taxonomy (NCBI): domain Eukaryota; kingdom Metazoa; phylum Chordata; class Myxini; order Myxiniformes; family Myxinidae; genus Myxine; species Myxine glutinosa. The sequence goes on along the minus strand of NC_136270.1, from coordinate 22,767,888 downwards.
TTTTCCAGGGGGTTTTAAATTGTTGTATTCCAGTGGGTTCTAAATGGTTGTATTCCAGGGGGTTTTAAATGGTTGTATTCCATGGGGTTTTAAATGGTTGTATTCCATGGGGCTTTGAATGGTTGTATTACAGGGGTTTTTAAATGGTTGTATTCTAGGGGGGTTTTAAATGGTTGTATTCCAGGGTTTTTTAAAATTTAAATGGTTGTATTCCAGGGGTTTTTAAATTTAAATGGTTGTATTCCATGAGGTTTTAAATGGTTGTATTCCATGGGGTTTTAAATGGTTGTATTCCATGGGGTTTTAAATGGTTGTATTCCAGGGGGTTCTAAATGGTTGTATTCCAGGGGGTTTAAAATTTAAATGGTTGTATTCCAGGGGTTTTAAAATGGTTGTATTCCATGGGGTTTTAAATGGTTGTATTCCATGGGGTTTTAAATGGTTGTATTCCAGGGGGTTCTAAATGGTTGTATTCCAGGGGGTTTAAAATGTAAATGGTTGTATTCCAGGGGGTTTTAAATGGTTGTATTCCATGGGGTTTTAAATGGTTGTATTCCAGGGGGTTCTAAATGGTTGTATTCCAGGGGGTTTTAAATGGTTGTATTCCAGGGGGTTTTAAATGGTTGTATTCCAGGGGGTTTTAAATTCTAGTTTGTGAAATAAATGTTAGCTCTTTCACGAGCCTCGATTCAGTATACAAAAAAAATAAAAAAAATCAAAATGGTTTTCCAGGGGGTTTTAAATTGTTGTATTCCAGTGGGTTCTAAATGGTTGTGTTCCAGGTACAGTAGTTTTTAAATGGTCGTATTTCAGGGTTCGTTTTCAATGTTTGGATTTAGGTGGGCGTGTTCAAAGCGCGGAATTCAGGGGGCGTGTTCAAAGCTCGAAATTCAGGGGGCGTGTTCAAAGCTTGATATTCAGGGGGCGTGTTCAAAGCTTGGAATTCTGGGGGCGTGTTCAAAGCTTGGAATTCTGGGGGCGTGTTCATGCTGATGAATTTCAGAGGGCGTGTTCAGTAATGCACGTTAAGGAATCTGGTTCTCCTTGCAGTTAAATGCCTTTCGACACGAAGGATTCACCGAAATAACCAAAGTAAGTTTTGTTGTGCGTTGTTCGTTTAATCAACAAGCCAATTGTTATTTTCAAGATGGGCCATTGATTGAACGTGTACGGTATTTGATTTGTGTACATCCTACACAATATGAATATGAATGATCGTTTTAAGGACATTATGTGTACATCCTACATCACGCAAGTAAACATTTATTGGGAAAATAATCTTCTTCTTTTTAAAATTGTTTTGCTCAAAGTAAAGGAAGAAGAACACGACCTCCGCTATGGAGATGTACCTTGGGTGGGTTACCATCGCTCTCAGCATTGGATTCGCGGTGTTACTCGTGAGGTTACTACTAGGCGATGGTTCGTCATCTCGTACCCGCTTCCCACCTGGACCCCGGGGTCTCCCCTTGCTTGGAAACCTCCTGCAGGTTGACCTGTCTGCTCTGCCATCGTGTCTGATGGAGGTATGTTACTTCAGTCACTTGATTTACAATGTGTGTACGTTTTATTAATAACTAGCAGTACCCGGCGTTGCCGGGAGGGGGGGAAGGGGAGAGGAGGGGAGAGGAGGGGGAGAGGAGGGGAGAGGAGGGGGAGAGGAGGGGGAGAAGAGGCAGGTGGTTCATGTATATGCTGGTGGGTGAATGTGGCTCACGTTTCTGAGTCAAGTGTGATGCCGAGCAGGAAGAAGAAGAAGCGGTACTCCCAAATTCGTACACTTCCGGAATTGTTTGATTTATTTGTATTCAAATGTGTGGTGAATGTTTTGTATTTATTTATGTGAACGTGTACTTGTATATAACTGTCATTCATTTTAAAAAGCTTAGGCACAATCGGGAGCGATTTTTTTTTTTTTTTTTTTTACTCCAAAAAAACGATCTTTTGTTTTCAATATTTTTTTCGCCTAAAACACTCCCAGGCACTCACTGACGAACCTGAAAGTTTGACGAAGATCCATTCAGCCATCTCTGAGACAAATGGTGACGCAGACAGACAGACAGACAGATACACACCAACAACAAACTAAAGATAAGGCCCCTTTATCTGGTGTGTGCCATGTGACAAACAATCGAAAAGGCCCCTTTATATGGTATGTGCCATGTGGCAAACTATAGAAAAGGCCCCTTTATATGGTATGTGCCATGTGGCAAACTATAGAAAAGGCCCCTTTATATGGTGTGTGCCATGTGACAAACGAAAGAAAAGATAGGGGGGAGGGGGGATGGAGGGGAGGTGGAGGGCAGGGGGCAAGGGGGATGTGGGGAAGGGAGGGAGGGAAGGAATGGGGGGAGGGGAAGAATGGGGGAGGAAGGGGAGGAGGGGAGGAAGGGAAAGGAGGGTAGGGGGGGGGGGGAAGGCAGGAGAGGATAGAGAGGAAGGGGGTTCATCAACTTTTCGTTGAATATATGCTGGTGAATGTGGCGTTCATACCGTTTCTGCGATAAGTGTGTTGCGGAACAGGAAGAAGAAGAAGCCCTACTACCAAATTTTTATACTTCTGGAATTGTTTGATTTATTTGTGTTCAAATGTCTGGTGATTGTTTTGTATTTATTTATGTGAATGTGTACTTGTATATAACTGTCATTAATTTTAAAAAGCTTAGGCACTATCGAGCGAATTTTTTTTTTTAACTCCCAAAAAACGCTTTTTTTTCAAAAATTATTATTTTTTTTTTTTGCCTGAAACACACCCAGGCACGCACTGATGAACCTCTGAAAGTTTGACGAAGATCCGTTCAGCCATCTCTGAGAAAAATGGCGACACAGACAGACATCTCTCTTATATAGGAGATGTGCCATGTGGCAAACTATAGAAAAAGCCCCTTTATATGGTATGTGCCATGTAACAAACTATCGAAAAGGCTCCTTTATATGGTATGTGCCATGTGGCCAACTACAGAAAAGGCCCCTTTATATGGTGTGTGCCATGTGACAAACGAAAGAAAAGGCCCCTATATATGGTGTGTGCCATGTAACAAACTATCGAAAAGGCTCCTTTATATGGTATGTGCCATGTGGCCAACTATAGAAAAGGCCCCTTTATATGGTGTGTGCCATGTGACAAACGAAAGAAAAGATAGGGGGGGAGGGGGGATAGAGGGGAGGAAGGGAGGAGGAATGGAGGAGTAGGGGGAAGGGGAGGAGTAGGGGGAAGGGGAGGAGTAGGGGGAAGGGGAGGAGTAGGGGGAAGGGGAGGAGTAGGGGGAAGGGGAGGAGTGGGAGGGGGGAGGGGAAGAATGAGGGAGGAAGTGGGAGGGGGGAAGGGGACGAAGGGAAAGGGTGGAGGGGACAGTGGGGGTTGGGGGGGAAGGCAGGGGAGGAAGGGGGTTCATCACCTTTTCGTTGAATATATGCTGGTGAATGTGGCATTCATACCGTTTCTGCGATAAGTGTGATGCGGAACAGGAAGAAGAAGAAGCCGTACTATCAACTTCGAATACTTCCGGAATTGTTTGATTTATTTGTGTTCAAATGTCTGGTGATTGTTTTGTATTTATTTATGCGAATGTGTACTTGTACAGGGTCCGTCAGGGAGGTGTGACGATTTTCAGAAAACTCATACACTTATTTTTAGTCGAATTTCAATTTTTATTTTTTTTAAAGACTACATAGATAATGCCATGTAATACACTGTAACAAAGACATTTTAAAAATGTAATTCATGTTTGAAAAATGACATCATCTAAATGGTGGCCGTTCTTGTCCAAGCATTCTTGCAGACGCGCGGTAAAGTTCCAGCATTTCTCAGCACAGCAGCATCCCTCAGCAGTTCCAGCATTCTTTCTGCAAACGTAAACTGCCGTACGAAATCATTCTGCTGCAGTTCTTGAACCACCATGATTTGGTACGCGTGATAATGAAGGTCCAAGTGCAAAATTCGACGAACTGATCTGTCTGACATCCGTAGAGCGCGAGCGTGCCGTACCGCTGACCGACGAGGGCTGGCCTCCACAGCTTGTCGAACCCTTTCGATGTTTTCTAGGGTCCTAACGGTTCGATCACCTCCCCGAATGCCTCACAGATCCAGTTGTCCTGAAGTTTTTTACCCCCTTCAATATTGTGTTTCGAGGCGGAACGGCGCCACGTCGACCAACATTGAAGTGAGTACGAAATCTACGCTGTGTAAGCACCACCGAACTACCCGTTTGAATAAACGTCTCAACAACAAAGACGCGATGTTCAATCGTCCACAGCTCCATGGCTACTGAAATGGCGCCTAACAACGTGTAACCAACAGCCATCACGCATGCGCTAGACCCCCCACTTGCATTGTTATACCCAATTCAAACATGAATTACATTTCTAAAATGTCTTTGTTACAGTGTATTAAATGGCATTATATATGTAGTCTTTAAAAAAAATAAAAATTGAAATTCGACTAAAAATAACTGTGTATGAGTTTTCTGAAAATCGTCACACCTCCCAGCCGGACCCTGTATATAACTGTCATTAAGTTTTAAAAGCTTAGGCACTATCGAGCGATTTATTTATTTATTTGTTTATTTTTTTTAACTCCAAAAAACGATCTTTTTTTTCCAAAACAAACTACATGGGTCATATACCTAATCACTTGCCAAAAGTGCACCAAACAATATGTTGGAAAAACTGAGAATACACTCTACACACGATTTAATAACACCCGGTCAGAAATCAATAACTTCCACACCAGTCAGGGCAAATCTCTAACTTACACGATACACTTTAATCAACCGGATCACTCTATAAATGACATTCAAATCTCTGCCATTGAATCAATTATTACAAATCGATCTCACACCACGATTCTGAAACGTGAGTCCTTTTGGATACATAAACTTCGGACAAAAATCCCTTATGGCATAAATTTTGATGATTAAAGAATTTTTCAACATCAACCCAATCAAATCATTAACCGTAACCCATTCATTCACTCATTCATTCATTCTACCTTTATATGTCATTTATATAAATATATTATATGAATATAAATGGTATATGAATACATGCTTGTGTGTTTACATATGTATGTATATATATATTTGTATATGCACATGCACAAAATGTAACGTGAACGATAACTGTAAGCTGCGCTTCACTTCCGCTGAACTTGGGGACAGTGAGTAAGCTTTAGCGTGGCTTTTCTTCTTTTTGTATGCATCTTCTACATATATCACACTTATCACTATAGCCTGGTGTTGGCTTAGTGGTTAGGGTGCCGGCTTGGAATCCCAGGATCCTGGGTTTGAATCCTGGTCGATTGCTGAATTAACACCAGGGGGGTTGACTCAGCCTGTCATCCTTCCGAGGTCGGCAAATTGACCACCAGTTCACTGGTAATTCCCTGTGTGTCACAAGAGACGACTAACAGGGTTGGCGGCAGGAAGGGCATCCGGCCATAAAACATTGCTTCAAAAAGGGGACCACGGTGCCCGAAAAAGGCCAACCCATGCTCTGTGGGGAAAATGGCCTCTAAAAGGTGGTTACACACATATCACCACACATACTTGTCTGTTGTTTCTGTAGACTAAGAAGAAGACCTTTGTTGGTCGAAAGCTTGTTGAGAATTAAAGATCGACCGGCCTGAAGCTACGTGCACGTCTTATTCAATCTCCCGATTATGTATATATATATATATATATATATATATATATATATATATATATATATATATACACACAATATTGTTACGGAAACGGGGGACGGCTCTCCCGTTAGCAAGGGGGGGGGGGGTTAATCCCCTTGTCCTGTTAAGCTGGCCATCTCCACCGGTCCTGGTACTTGTAACGCTCTCCCACGGGATAGAACGGATCAGGGTTATGGGTCCAGGGTTTACCCCGAATACCTTTATCCGTCCCTCCGCAGAACAGGGAGACAAGTACCGCTCGAACCCCGGTTTTAGATGTTCTCGTTGCCGAGCAGTTTTAGCAACACGACGTTCGAGCCATTTAACAAAGACTAACCCGATTCATAAGCGTTGGCCGAAATCGCACCACAGGAACTCAATTGGGAAATCTCTAAAGCGATCGGATGAGAAAGAAAAAATCAAAGAATGGAGGAACAGATTTTTTTTATTTTTTTATTTTTTGTATACTGAATCGAGGCTCGTGAAAGTGATATTTATTAATTATGTACAATAACCCAAAGAAGAAAAGAAGAACGAAGTAATTTACAGGGAAGAGGAAGAAGCAGATACACAGGGCAATTCTTACTTATACAGGCTTAACTTACACCCAGACAACACAAAGGACAGACCACGGACTTACACGACAAAGGGAAATTGCAGGCAGGAATGGCTCAGGGAGCGAATGGTCCAGGCCGATGGTAAGGATGCGTCGGGGGGGAGAAGGATCCAGGCAGCGGTAAGCGTTGAAGTTCACGCTCCGGGCTCGGAGCGAACAGCAGCCGGCAGCTCTGCGTCTTCACAACCGGCGACAATAGGGCCCCTAGAGGGTCTCGGTTTATTGCCGCAATATCAGCACCCCCTCACGTCTTTCTGTCTTCTCCGGTTCAGCTGGATCACGCATCTCCCTGAATAGGCTTGCGCGTGCGCTTATATTGCGCCTGGTGCGATCAAGCCGCCTGCCTTTTGGAAACGCCCACCGGTGAGCTCGCCTCGGCCTTGGTTGGTCGCGAGGGCTCACCGGTCCCGCCCCTTGATGAGGCGCTGGCAGAGCCATGCCTTGTTCCTGGTGCTTGGCTGACTCCTCCCACCTTCTGCTCCGAGATGACCTCGTGTTCAATGGAGTTTGGGGCGATGATGCTGCCAATAACAACCACCCAATGCAACGGTGGTGAACGCCGCCGTGCTGGCACTTTGGAGGCCACGGCGATATTGTAGGGGATCTATCTTATTTGATTTGGTGCAATGCAGAGTCAACTAATGGAAAACAGAGCCTTAAACTGGAACACATAATAATGATAAAACTATTGAGGGATCCTATGGTTCTCTACGTGTGTGCGATGGACTAACTAAAAGGACGACCTTTGATCTTTACACAAATGGAGGTATTTACAGGAATCATTACATTATTTACAATGGGGGTATATTTACAATGAATTACACACACAGTGCATGGTTTCCCAAATCCGTTACAATATATATATATATATATACAGTCACGTGAAAAAGGTAAGTACACCCAATGTAAAGTTTTGACTTTTTCAACATATTTCAACATACAGCTATTTGATCTTCATTTCAACAATATTGAAAGATAAAGGTGATATAATATAACAAATATCATGAAACATTTACATCGACTGGGAGAAATTTTTTCCCACTCCTCCATGCAGAATTATTTCAGCTGTGCGATGTTTGAGGGGTTTCTTGCATGCACAGCTCGTTTCAAATCCCCCCACAACATCTCGATGGGATTTAGATCTGGGCTTTGACTTGGCCATTCCAGAACCCTCCATTTCTTGCTTTTCAGCTATTCCTGGGTGGATTTACTGGTATGTTTAGGGTCATTGTCATGTTGCAAGGTCCACCTTCGGTTGAGCTTCAACTTTCCGACAGATGGCCTCACATTATCCTCAAGCACCCTCTGGTACAATGAAGAATTCATAGTGTATTCTATGATGGTGAGCTGCCCAGGCCCTGATGCAGCAAAGCTGCCCCAAACCATAATATTTCCACCACCATGCTTTGCAGTTGGTATCAGTTTCTTGTGGTCAAATGCTGTCTTTGGTTTTCACCAAACATGTCTTCTGGTACTGTGGCCAAATAGCTCTGCCTTTGACTCATCTGTCCAGAGCACATTGTTCCAGAAGTGCTGGTCTTTGCCTCGGTGTTCATTGGCAAACTTTAGTCTTGCCCTGATGATCTTCCTGGACAGCAAAGGTTTCCTCCTGGCACACCTCCCATGTAGATCAAATTTGTGCAGCCTCTTTCTAATGGTAGACTCGTGCACTTTGACATCAACAGTGGCAAGAGCTACCTGTAGGTCTCGTGATGACATTCTGGGGTTCTTAGAGACTTCTTTCAGCATCTTGCGGTCTGCTCTCGGGCTGAACTTGCTGGGGCGGCTTGGCCTGAACAAGTTGGCAGTTGTTTGGAATCTTCTCCACTTGCAGATGATGATCTTCCGGACAGTCGAATGATTGATTTCAAATTATTTGGAGATCTTTTTAAATCCCTTCCCAGACTCATGGGCATCTATAACCTTCTTTCTGAAGGTCTCAGAGAGCTCTTTTGGTCTAGGCATGGTGACACCGCACACTTCAACAACAAAGAGCAAACCAAATTTCGGTGCAAATCTCTCATACCTGTATAGAAAATCGTGTTAATTCGTGTCATATCTTTTGAGGCCCTGTACAGTGTCCAACCTTGAGGCTTTGTTTTTCTCTCAGCGGTCCGTCGTTTGTGCTCCAATAACTCTCGTTCTCTGCTTTTCCCAGTCTTTTCACCCCATAGCCTACTTCCTTGTGTAAATCTCAACTCAAAAAAAAAAAAAAAAAACATTTCCTTCTCTGTTCTTATTCTTTGTTCTCATTCGCTTATTCGTTCGTTCGTTCTTCGACCACGTGTTTCTCCCCCATTTCCCCAGATAGTTTTCACTGTTATTAACCTTACAATGTTTACACTTTCCCCTCAAGTTCTGTATTCCGTCGTATATTATAACACCTTTTTCTTCTTCTTTAAAAGGCTGCTTTCGACTTGCTCACCAAATCTATTCATCCCAAAAAAAAATTCCATCTCTTATAGCGCCTTTTTTCTGCATTCCCTAAACTCTCCTGCACTCCATCCTCCATCCAGCATCCTTAAACGTATTTTTGACTCGAAGGTCACAAGAAACTCATTTTGCAATAAATGTTCGTTTCCCATTAATCGTACACTTTCTAAAATCCAATCTCACCCCTCCCCTCCAAATCTTCCCCATAACCCCTCCCCTCCAAATCTTCCCCATCACCCCTCCCCTCCAAATCTTCCCCATCACCCATCCCTTTCAAATCTTCCCCCTTTCCCGTCCCCTCCTAATCCTCCCCATCACCCATCCCTTTCAAATCTCCCCCCTTGCCCCCTCCCTCCTAAACGACCCCCTCACCCCTCCCCTCCAAGACTCCCCCTCGCCCCTCCCCTCCGAGACTCCTCCCTCACCCCTCCCCTCCAAATCTCCCCCATATCCCATCCCTTTCAAATCCCTCCCCTTGTCCCTTCCCTCCTAAACTCCCCCCTCGCCGCTCCCCTTCAAATCTCCCCACCCTCATTTCTTCTCAATTTCCCCCCTCTCACTCCCCCTCCTCAAAGCGTCCTCCCCGCTTCTTCCCCCTTCCAACTCTCACCTCCATCTCCCCCAACCTTCTGCCTCGCTCTTCCCCCTCCTCAAATAACACCTCATTGTGCCTCACCCAATCACCATCAAACCTTTTGTCCGCCCCATCCTTCCCTTTCTCCAAGCTATTCTGTAATCTCTGACACACCTTCAACAGCTCTCCCTACCTCTTCCACCTCTTCCACATCTTACCCTACCCCTCCTCCCCCCTGTTCTGTATCCGATGCTCCCCCTTCCTCTTCATTAACGGTATGGACCTCAAACATCCGGGGCCTTCGTTCAAACTTAACTGATCTCTCCATACAGGTTGCTTCTGTCAAACCAGACGTGATCTGCTTAACAGAAACTTTCCTCCTTCATGATGTCTCTGGTTCCTTAGTATCTCTCCCGGGTTACTCCCTCCTCCGGTATGATAGACCTGAGCCTCGTCCTGGAGGTGAGGTTGCTATCTTTATCAAAAACTCTCTTCCTCACTCGCCCTGCACTGCACTCTCTCCACCTCACCCCCAGGAATACCTCTGGCTACGGCTTCCCCTTCGCTCCCACCTCTTGTTCATATGTGTGTTGTACCGTCCACCAAACAGTGATGACTCCATCTACATCTCGCTGTCTGATAATATGGACCAACTTCTATCTACTCATCCCAACTCTCTCGTCCTCATATGTGGTGATTTCAAATTGTCACCATGCCAGTTGGCTGGGTGTGGGTACTTCTCTCACCAGCCATGGCTCCTCAGCAAAGGACTTCTGCGACTCAATGGGACTGACACAATCTGTCAATTTCCCGACCCGGATCTCAGTCAACGGAGCATCTTCTCTTCTGGACTTGGTTATGACTAACTTCCCTGAAAATGTCTGCTGCTCTTCTTCTGCTCCAATCGGATCATCTGATCATGTGCTTGTTAAAGTGGACATCTCTCTGACCATTCTCGGGGAGCCTGCTCAGCGTCGACGAGTCTGGCATTTCACTCAGGCCAACTGGCACGGTCTTCAAGCAGCCATCAATCATCTGGACTGGTCTCCCATCTCTACCACCTCTGACATCAACTCATCCTGGGAATTCTTCCAAAGTAAATTGCTCTCTCTCATGCACAGATTTATCCCATCTCGTCTTCAGTTGTCATACCCTTCCTCCCGTCCATGGTACACGGAATCTTGTGGTGAGGCTGTTGCCCAGAAACAACTTGCCTTCGTCTCCTGGAAAGCAAATCCAATGGAAGGAAATCTCATTTCCTTCCACAAAGCCCGAAACAAGTGTGTGTCCACCCTCAGGAGAGCCAGGAAACAATATCTCCTCCGTTCTCAAGACCGAACTCTCTTATCTGTTTCCCTCTTCCAAATCCTGGTGGCATCTGGTCAAATCTGTTTCTGGTGTTTGTTCCCCCTCCATCCCCTCCCTTACCTCAAACGGCTACACAGCTGACTCCGCACGTGAAAAAGCTGAATGCCTCAACTCTGTGTTTGCCTCTAAATCTTGTGTCCCAAACCCATCCCTCTCTGTACCCACCATACCCAGTCGTACCCAGCTGCTCCTGGACTCCGTGTCCTTTCCTCCTCACAAGGTGGAAAAGTTTCTGTCAACCCTCGACTCTGATTCTGCAACTGGACCTGACGGCATCAGCCCACGGGTCCTAAAATCCTGTTCTTCCGCTCTTTCACTCCCTCTCTCTGTTCTCTTCACCCTCTCTTTTGCTCAAGGTCAACTGCCAACTGCTTGGAAATCAGCCAACATCACCGCTTTGCACAAAAAATGTGCAAAAACAGATCCTAGCAACTACAGACCAATCAGCCTTCTCCCAATTATCAGCAAAGTCATGGAATCCATCATTGCTTCGGATATGAAATCTTTCCTCTTCTCCAATGGCTTGATCTCTGATCATCAATTTGGTTTCAGACCAGGTCACTCTACTCTGGACATGCTGATTCTGCTGTCTCAACAATGGATGGAGGTCCTCAATGCCAAACAGGAAATTAGAGCTGTCTCCCTCGACATATCACGTGCCTTCGATACGGTCTGGCACCCCGCTCTGCTCACCAAACTCTCCTCCTTTGGTATCCATGGAAATCTCCACGCATGGCTGGTGGACATCCTCTCTAGTCGTAGTCAACGTGTGGCCCTGAATGGGTTTCTCTCCTCTCCTCTTCCTGTTCAGGCTGGAGTTCCCCAAGGCAGTGTTCTGGGCCCTGTGCTTTTTCTGGTCTTCATCAATGATCTCTCTGACTCTCTTGAAAATCCTCTCTATCTCTTTGCTGATGACTCCACTCTCTGCCGCTCCATTCCTCATCCCTCATCCCTCAGATCGGCAGTCTGCAGCCTCCTCACTCTCTGCAGACCTGGACAAAATCAGAGACTGGGCAAACAAGTGGGACATGTCTTTCAATCCTGACAAATCTCACACTCTTACGATGTCTCTCCGAAAAGACTGACTGGACAACCCTCCCATCTACTTTCTGAATAATCCTCTCCAAGAAGTTCTGTCACTCATGCTTTTGGGTCTCACTATCTGCCATGATCTTTCCTGGGAAAACCACATTTCCAAGCTGGCCTCAAAAGCCAGTTGCCGACTGGGCATCCTCCGTCGTGCGAAGTCCTTCCTTGGCACACCTGAGCTCCTCACCACATACAAGGCTTTCATCCGCAGCTCAATGGAGTACTGCTCTCCCCTCTGGGCTGGTGCTCCTGCCTCACACCTAGCTCGTCTTCACGCTGTTGAAACCAAAGCGTTCAGAATCATTGGAATCTCCCGCGATGACGCTATCTCCGAGGGCCTTTCACTTAATCACCGCAGGCAGGTTGGTGGTCTTTCCGTCTTCTACCGACTCCTCTCCGGCCTTGCTCCCCCAGCTCTCTCTGGGCTCTGTCCCCGAAATATTCCTGCAGGTCGCACAAGATCTGCCTGCAACCCTCTTATGGTTAAACTGCCAAAATCAAGACTCTCTGCTCACCTTCACTCCTTCATTCCTCTTTTCTCCCGCCTCTGGAACAAACTCCCTCACTCTCTTCAATCCCACTCCTCCCTCCAGGTCTTTAAAACGGCTGTTCACCACCATCTCTTATCTTCCCCAATCCAAAACCTTGATCTTTTCTACCCCCGCTAATTTCACCCCAAATCCACTTTTTTGAGGTGACTTTTGACTTCATTCCTGGAAGTCCTTGGTGTCCTTGCGTTTTATACCTATCCTGCCTCCCCCCAGGCCCTCTCCCTCCAAAAACATCTTCCGATGTCCCTGCTCTCAAATGTTGTGTTTGTGTGCTTCCTCCCCTTCTCTCCCCATCTTGTCGACCGCTCCCCTTTTTATATACTTTGTTTGCTTGTTTGTTTGATTTGTTTGTTTGATAAATGTTAGCTCTTTCACGAGCCTCGACTCTGTATACAAAAAAAAACAAAAAAAAAAAACTAAATGTCTGAGGTTTAAATAAGACAGGTTCCTCCAAGATCCTCTCTCACGATGTTCTAATCATTTGCAGCTGAGCTGGTGCACCTGATTCTAATTTTAGGTATTTGATGTGGTGATAAATGTTAGGGTGCACTTACTTTTTCCATATGCGAAATTTGCATTTATGTTTATTTAAATTATACAATGGACTACAAAATGTAAATGTTTCATGATATTTGTTATATTATATCACCTTTATCTATAAATATTGTTGAAATGAAGATCAACTAGCTGTATGTTGAAATATGTTGAAAAAGTCAAAACTTTACATGGGGTGTACTTACTTTTTCACGTGACTGTGTATCTAACACGACATCAGAAATGTTAATTCCTGATTTATTGATCAAACCTCGTTGTTCGAGTCTGAGGACACAAAGCTTTGATCCTACAATGAAAGCATGTTCTTAGAAAAAAGAAAGAAAGATAGCCTCTGTAGATTCATGGTTCATGGAAAAAGGCTTATATTACATGATATCACTGCTCTGATCCTCTTAACAGGTTTCCAAGAAGTACGGACCAGTATTCAGCCTACGCCTGGGTGGCCGCACTGTCGTGGTGTTGACAGGGTACCAAGCGGTGCGGGATGCACTTGTTGGAAAAGCAGAAGAATTTTCAAGTCGACCTATCGTTCCCATGATGCATTATTTGGGCATTGACAAAGGTGAATAAGCAGTTCTTTGCCACATCCTTCTTTGTAATAATCTATTTTATATGTGACAAATATTGTTGAGCAACCCATTAAATTTATTTACTGCTGGGTATGGCTTATGTGCTGTTTGACCTCATTTCATTCTTGGTCTTGGTAAGATGTGGAAGAGATTACTCGGCTCGCATTATTGTCTGCATTCTGTGTCTATTAAAATACTTCTTGTCCACAGTGCTATGTATTTATCACCTTCAAACAGATGTTCTTTTCTATCCCGATATGCCAGACTTTCACCTATTATTAATTTTTGTCTCTCTGCACTCCCAATGTGGTCAAATTGGAACGGAATAGCCAAACCTTTATGTTTCGTCCACCAATTATAGTCTGATAAAATTACAGACCATGCAATTGTATGGCCCTAACGCTGCCATTGGTCATGTGCAAACTGCAGTGTGATTATCTATCAACTCTGACCATGCCCTTGCAAGCTTATCATTGCACAAGTCCATGTTTACAAATGAATGTAACAAAGCTGGACGCATGCCTTACAACCTGTGTTTGGTGCTCGTTGAGCTTGAGATGGACATTTATGACATCAACTGGTGGTGTCTATAGAACAACGATGGGAGAAATTATTCAAATTGTGCCAATAAACAACTTCTTTCCTGAATGCTTGCGGATCTTCTTTTTCTCCATTAAATTACTTCGAAAAAGTTGTGCATAATTCGTTCTTTGTTTGTCCAGGATTGGTGTTAGGCAGCGGTGCCTGGCATCGCACCCTGCGCCGCTTTTCAATCAGTACGCTGCGGGATTTTGGAGTTGGCCGGCGTTCCATTGAGGAACGTATTTCAGAGGAGTCCGAGTGCTTATTGAAACGCATATCTACTCTGGAAGGTAAGTGCTGAATCACCTTTTATTACCTCCACCACCAAATGTGGATGGGGTTATTTTCTCAACCATGTTTGTCTTGTTTGTTTGTGGAAGGATTCAGATGAAACTTGGTGGATAGGTTCTGTGTGTGTGTGTGTGTGTGTGTGTGTGTGATGAGGACCAATTGATTAGATTTTGGTGAAGATCCTGATACTATAATTTTGAAGGTCACTCTTCACCATTCAGAGATAGGGCCAAAACGATATCTCAAAATGTTGAGGATGAATTGTGACAAAACCTGGTGGATAAGTCGGAGGGATGACAAGAACAAGCTGATGAGATTTTAGTTGAGGTCTGGATGCAGATCCGACTTATCAATGGGAAACAAAACGTAAAATGCTCAGCCTGGCAGAAGTGTGTGCTCTACCGAGTGCCATTCTAGTTTATCTTGTTTCACTTTGTTAGTTATTGAATAATATCAATCAAAATCCTTTTAAAACCTTTATTACCCAGCATCCTTTGAAAGCCTGTTATTTACATTCAGCACAGTTCTTCCTGAACTTTGTTCCATAAACCGAGTGGTGCTCACCTGCAGAGTAAGGCATTTTCAAATACATGCTGTCACCTGCAGCACCTGGAATCACCTGCACCCAATTATGTCTCGTAGGTCGTACATTGAGAGCTAATCTTGTGGCTGCAGAGTATTTGTGAAGACTTTTGAAGTTGCATAAGAAAAACATGTTCGTCATTCGACTTGACGGACTGCTGTGAAAAGGTTACCCATACCAGTGTCGTATGAAGACAAAATTCGCATCTGCGATTGAAATTTTGAGTCCATTTTGAATGGATCTGAAGGACACATTACAAGTTGATACAAAGTTGCAATGCTCAACAATCCTGTAAACTGTGCAGAAATGAAAGTAAACTAGAACGGCACTTGTAGAGCGCATAGTCATGCCTTGCATGTTCATTCTGAACAAAAATACCATCGATAACTGAACACACAACTATCATGTGCCTTTTGCTACTATGGCCCATGTACCTGTATGATCCATGCACCCTATTATGTCATCGTTTCTTGGAATGGTTGATAAACATCATAAATTTAATTCTTCACTCACATCAGGTCATATATCAGATATATGAAGTTTCATAAATTTTGGATAAGGATTTTAATCCAACCAATTATAGCTGGCTGGAATACCACTTCTCTGATAACGCCATCTTTATCACCATATATACACCATGGGGCATTGATGACTTGTGCCAAGTTTCAAATTTTTTTCGTTTAGCAGTTTTGCTTTTAGCAGAGAAAATGATGTCCAAATTTTGTCCTTAAATCCAACATGGCTACCATACCATGTGACCAATGGCATCAGAGTTAGCAATAAAATATTCTCCATGGGGAGGGAGTACCTCCTATGTTTAAAGTTTTGCGTCGATTGGACAAGCGGTTTCAGAAAATATTTTAAAAGCTAAAATATATAGACACACTCGGACAGGAGCATTGCAATCGTCTTGCAACCAAGTTATGATGGGACTAATGGACACTGAACAAACTGCTTACTCAACTTAACTCCCACATTCCTCCTCCCTCCACCCTCTTTTCTTTTATTTAAAAACAAATTCCTTTCACTTGTGATGTACAGGGCATTGTGTTTTTCATTTAATAGTCTTCCCTGGTGTTGGCTTAGCAGCTAGGGTGCCGGCTTAGGATACCTAGGATCCTGGGTTCGAATCCCGGTCGATCGCTGAATTAACGCCAGGGGGGTTGACTCAGCCTGTCATCCTTCCGAGGTCGGCAAATTTGAGTACCAGTACACTGGTAATTCCCTGTTTGTCGTTAAAGGCGGCAAAAAGGGTTGGCGTCAGGAAGGGCATCCGGCCGTAAAACATTGCTTCAAAAAGGGGACGGAAAAACAACAACAACCACGGTTCCCGAAAAAGGCCAACCCCCGCTTTGCGGGAAAAATGGCCTCTAAAGGTGGTTATATATATATATATATATATATAGTCTTCCAGGTTTAGTTTTGGATTACCTACTTCTCTAGTTTCTTTCCGAAGTCGTCTTGCACTAACTCCTGCACTAACTAATCCACTCTGCCATCTCAAAACTTAGTTGTTGCATTAGTGCCCACTGCCATTTTGAATCTTGAGCAAAACATTTTTTGTCAAAAAGGATTTGATTTGACAAGTGCTCATTCTGAATTTCGTACAATTTCACTAAAATTAAGGTGTGTTGCGGATGGGTATCTTATTTTTGGTTTTGAGAGAACTTGACAAACGGGTTTCCCTATAACCAAGAATGTAATCACGAATCTCGGCACAAAACCAGCAATCTGAATCTGCGTGGGCAGCACAAGAAGTCAAAATAAGTTTGTTTTTGTTTCTTTCCTGTGCCCAGTGCAACAGCATGAAAGCAGTTTCCCACATCAGAGCTTGTGATAATTTTTCACAGGTTGTCCAGACAACAACTAACCATAGTTCTGTGTAGCTAGAGCTATTGTTGGAATCATCCTGCCCATCCATTGTTCAGTTTATATTCCAAACTTTGTGGTTCGCATCCAATCCATTATAACATTTGTACCGTTCCAAAGCAACTACACTGCCGAAGCAGTATGTTTGCAGAGAACATGCTGGGTGGTTTGCTTGTTTTTCCTCCCTCCTCCCCGCCCCTACCCCAGCAGATGTCAAAGTTGGAATTTAGTATTTGGAATTTTGCCCGGGAGCTGGCCTACGATTTTTGCCAAAACCCTTCTCAAATTTATGAGGACTACTACTACTACTACCACTTCTACGACTACTACTACTACTACTACTACTACTACCTTTTCAGTAAAGTGCTTAGTCTAGGCTCTAGGGTATAAAAGGCAAATATTCAGTATCAGCTCTCAAAATGTTGGCAGTGACCCATTGCCTTCTTTTTATCAGGAAATGCTGGAGGCCTGGTATGCAATTAAAATGACAGCAAATGGACCTCGTCTAGGGAAAGATCTGCTGAAAGAGTTGCTTTTCTTGAACCCAATTCTACAAGCCCCAGTGCTCTTCCCTCATTATAAGGAGAAAACTCTTGTCTAAGGGCATACAGTGCCTTCAGATAGTATTCACACCGCTTGACTTTTCACATTTTGTTACGTTACAGCCTGAATTTAAAATGGTTTAAATTGAAATTTTTTTTGTCACTGATCTTTTTAAATTTTCTTTTTTTGATTATTATTTTATTTTATTTCTTGTACACAGGGTCAA
This sequence comes from Myxine glutinosa, assembly GCF_964187855.1. Classification (NCBI taxonomy): domain Eukaryota; kingdom Metazoa; phylum Chordata; class Myxini; order Myxiniformes; family Myxinidae; genus Myxine; species Myxine glutinosa. The sequence continues at coordinate 22,750,377 of NC_136270.1, read as the reverse complement.
GGCTCGTGTAAGAGCTAACACATTACACATCAGAACAGGCACAGACCCATAAAACATTCAATAAATAAAGGGAGCACGAGACAAGAGGGGGAGAGAAAGGAAAACGTACAACTACATAACAACAGTAGAGAACAGGGACGTCGGTAGATCTGTGGAAGAGAGAGGGCTGGTGGGGGGAGGTAGGGGGCGTAAGACGTACATGGTATAAAACAAAGAGACACAACTAGGAATTTTAGGAGTGAAGTTGGAGATTGAAAGAGGTGGATTTGGGGTGTTTTAATGGGGGTAGAAAAGATCAAGGTTTTGGATGGGGGAAGATAAGAGATGGTGGTGAACAGCTGCTTTGAAGACCTGGAGGGCAGAGTGGGATTGAAGAGAGTGTGGGAGTTTGTTCCAGAGGCGGGAGAAAAGAGGAATGATAGAGTGAAGGTGAGCAGAGAGTTTTGATTTTGGCGGTTTCACCACAAGATGGTTGCTGGCAGATCTTGTGCGTTCTGCTGGAAAATTTGGGGGACAGAGCACAGACAGAGCTGGGGGACCTAGGCCGGAGAGGAGTCGGTAGAAGACAGAAAGACCACCAACCTGCCTGCGGTGAGAGAGAGAGGCCCTCCGAATCAGCTTCATCGTGGGAGATTCCAATGATTCTGAATGCTTTGGTTTCAACAGTGTGAAGACGAGCTCGGTGTGAGGCAGGAGCACCAGCCCAGAGGGGAGAGCAGTATTCCATTGAGCTGCGGATGAAAGCCTTGTATGTGGTGAGGAACTCAGAAATGCCCAGAAAGGACTTCGCACGACGGAGGATGCCCAGACGGTGGCTGGCTTTGCAGGCCAGCTTGGAAATGTTGTTTTCCAAGGACAGATCATGGCAGATAGTGAGACCCAAAAGCATGAGTAACAGAACTTCTTCAAGAGTATTGTTCAGAAAGGAGATGGGAGGGTTGTCCAGACAGTCTTTACGGAGAGACAAAGTGAGAATGTGAGATTTGTCAGGATTGAAAGACATGTTCCACTTGTTTGACCAGTTTATGAAATTGTCCAGGTCTGTAGAGAGTGAAGAGGCTGCAGACTGCCGATCTGAGGGTTGAGATATGGAGCGGCAGAGAGTGGAGTCATCTGTCATCAGCAAAGAGATAGAGAGGATTTTTGCAGAGAGTCGGAGAGATCATTGATGAAGACTAGAAAATATTTTTATATATGTACTGTATACATATATATATATATACACAGGGCTGTATCTGCACAGGGCCCAGAACACTGCCTTGGGGAACTCCAGCCTGAACAGGAAGGGGAGATCAGAGAGGAAGTCGGCAAGCCATGTGTGGAGGTTTCCATGGATACCATAGGAGAAGAGTTTGGTGAGCGGGGCGGGGTGCCAGACCATGTCGAAGGCACGAAATATGTCAAGGGAGGCAGCTCTGATTTTCTGTTTGGCGTTGAGGGCCTCCATCCATTGTTGAGACAGCAGAAGCAGCATGTCCACAGTTCAGTGACCTGGTCTGAATCCAAATTGATGATCTGAGATCACACTATGACATTATCTGCACATAATGTCAGTGGAATTTTTTTTTATAGAAATTTTAAACAAAATAATTAAAGATATAAAGCTGAAATATCTTGAGTAAATAAGTATTCAACCCCTTTGCTATGATACTCCAGATTGACCTCAGGTGCATCCAATTGTCTTTGATCATCCTTGAGATGTCTATACAACTTGAATGGAGTTCACCTGTGGCCAATTCAATTGATTGGACATGATTTCGAAAGAAACACACCTTTCTTTTTTAGGTCACACACTTGAAAGTGCATTTCAGAGCAGAAACTATACCATGATGTCCAAGGAACTCTGTAGAACTGCGGGATAGAATTGTGAGAAGGCATAGATCTGGGGAAGGGTATATAACAATTTCTACAGTGTTGAAAGTTCCCAAGAGCACAGTGAGCTCCATCATTGGGTAATGGAAAGAATATTAAACTATCTAAACACTTTCCCTGGAGCTGGCCATCCAACCAAACTGAGCAACAGGGCAAGAAGGACCATGGTCATGGAGGTGACAAACAACCCAAAGCCCACTCTGAGAGAACTACAAAGTTCATTGGCTGAGATGGGACAACCTGCCAGAAGGACAACAGTCTCTGCAGCACTTCAAACTCGAGGCTTTATGGGAGAGTGGCCAGACGGAAGCCACTCCTGAGAAACAAGGCATATGACAGTGCATCTCAAGTTTGCAAAAAGGCACGAAAAAACTCTGAGAGCATGAGGCAAAAGATTCTGTGGTCTGATGTGATGAAAATTGAACTCTTTGGCCTGAATGCAAAGCGCTACGTCTGGTGGAAACCGAGCATGGTTCATCACCCATCTAACACCATCCCTACTGTGAAGCATGGTGGTGGCAGCATCATGCTATGGCGATGCTGTTCAGTGGCAGGAACTGGGAGACTTGTAAGGATAGAGGGAACAATGAATGGAGCCAAATACCAGCAAATCCTTGAGGAGAACCTACTTCAGAGTGCAAAAGACCTTTGACTGCGGCGAAGATTTACGTTCCAACGGGACAATGACCAAAGCAGCAACAGTATACAGTCAAATCAACACTCGAATGGCTTCAGAACAAGAATGTGAAAGTCCTTGAGTGGCTCAGCCAAAGCCTTGACTTGAATCCCATTGAGAATCTGTGGAAAGACTTGAAGATTGCTGTTCACTGATGATTCACTGATGCTCCCCCATACAATTTGACAGAGCTTGACCAAATCTGCAAAGAACAATGGCAGAAACTCCCCAAATCCAGATGTGCAAATCTGATACAGACATACCCAAGAAGACTCGAAGCCGTAATCACATGATACTGCCACCACCTTGCTTCATGGTAGGGTGTTACAGGGGTCGAATTACTCTGTAGGGAGGGCACAGCAATGTTTGCCTTTGATGACTTCAAATTTTTTGGGGGCACCAAGGCATTTTCTTTTGGGTTTGGGGGGGCACCAAGGCAATCTAGAATTATTCTTGTGGGCACAAAGGCAAAGTGTGTTGGTAACTTAAACAGGCAGGGAAATGTTACTGACAGAACAAGTAAATCAACTTAAACTTTTTAATAATGTATTTTTAGAATATAAACAGTTTCAGACAACTCAACTCAACTCAGAACTGCATTGTCATCATGGCCATGTAACAAAGTTTAACTTTTGTTTGACAGAGTTGAACTTTTTTCATCATCATCATCAGACATCATCTTTACTCAATACTGACTCAGTCTTGAGTCAGGTATACATGATTACAATTCAATCACCCTTGGGGGAGAGGGGTGTAGTATCAGGCCTACGTCCAAATGCACTCATAGAATGCCACCTGGCAACGCTACGTGTAGGATCAAAGTCGTCGGGGTCGGGTCCTTCTGCATAGCCAACCCCAGTTTTAGCCTCCAATCCCCAAGAATACGCTTCACTGCTGAGAACTTCCTCTCTACAAATACCCTCCGACAGCCAATGAAAAACCTGCATTTCTTGGAGATCCCTACAGCCTCTCGTAGACATGTGCGCACAGGTACAGCGGCAGATGTACACCACCGCTGACCTTGCGGGATTGGACCTATAGTCGGGACGGAAGCAATTGGAAGGCCGTCCCAACCATGAGTATTACCCCCGCTAATACAGCGGGGTTGGTAGGCAACGACGTGGGTATGCAAACATCGGCAATAATAGCCACGCTTTAATTTACTAGGGCATGCCCGTACTATATCTATATCTAAAATTATATCCCCCCCCTCTATATACATGAAATGGTTTGGTCCAAAGCGAACGGCTTGCGAGTGGTGACAATCCCCCCCCCTCTATTTACATGCAATGGTTTGGTCCAAAGCGAACGGCTTCCGGAGTTTGGTAAAGAAATCGCCATCGCGTGCACAAACGCGCAGGAAAGCGAATGAATCGCAAATTCGTTTTTATTAGTTGTAAAACATAGTTTAACGCCAACATAGTTTGCAAACGTGAAATAAATGAATACGCTCTCAAATGTGCCATCCGAGGCAGAGTGTGCCCGCCACGTTCGGCACACGCGATCGTTCGCTGCTCTCTGATTGGTTGAATCGTTTTTTGGACATAGCTCGGTAAGTAATTGTCCGATTAATATGAAACCTTGAAAAGGCACATCCTCGGGTCCCCAGCAATATACCTGGCAAGTGAAAAGTATATCGGACCCGTGGTTGTCGAGAAACAGCGGTCACAGACAGACAAACGTACAAACGTACAAACGTACAGAGATTACTGGAATTATAGATAGACTAGGGCATGCCCGTACTATATATATGCCCGTACTATATATCTATCTAAAATTATATCCCCCCCCTCTATTTACATGAAATGGTTTGGTCCATTCGCAACGCCAAAGCGAACGGCGAACGGCTTGCGAGTACAGTGACAATCCCCCCCCTCTATTTACATGAATGGTTTGGTCCATTCGCAACGACCACAGAACCCCCCCCTCTATTTACATGCAATGGTTTGGTCCAAAGCGAACGGCTTCCGGAGTTTGGTAAAGAAATCGCCATCGCGTGCACAAACGCGCAGGAAAGCGAATGAATCGCAAATTCGGTTTTATTAGTTTTAAAACATAGTTTAACGCCAACATAGTTTGCAAACGTGAAATAAATGAATACGCTCTCAAATGTGCCATCCGAGGCAGAGTGTGTCCTCCACGTTCGGCACACGCGATCGTTCGCTGCTCTCTGATTGGTTGAATCGTTTTTTGGACATAGCTCGGTAAGTAATTGTCCGATTAATATGAAACCTTGAAAAGGCACATCCTCGGGTCCCCAGCAATATACCTGGCAAGTTTCAAGTATATCGGACCGGTAGTTGTCGAGAAACAGCGGTCACAGACAAACAAACAAACGTACAGACGTACAGACAGACAGACAGAGATTACTGGAATTATAGATAGATGCGCTCATAGTAGCCCATAATGCTTTGCGTTTCATTGATGATGCTGGATGACGTATGGGATGACGAATGGTCGTAGGCGGGGCCAATATAAATTATGGGATGCCCTTGAACCTCGTTTCCCGTACCCAATCACGATAGTAGGACCGCAACATTCTGTATTCAGTAAGAGAACGGGAAACGAGGTAGCCTAGACTATATGCTTACTACGCTAATGTTCCGACACGCACTGAGAAAACGAAAGCCGACGAAGTCATTTTGTTGTTTTCATCATTACTTTATTCATACTTTGGTCTCTATTATTATGCTTTTTTGACAAAAAGGGCGCAGCAGCAACTGAAGAAAAAGGGCACTGCAACTCTCTGCCGTAGTGATCATGAAAAGTTCGGGGGCAGCACGGCAAATAGCTTGGGCACGCCGTCGATGCCGTCGATGCCGTCGATAATTTCGACCCCTGGTGTTAGATGGGTGATGAGTTTTGCTCGCTGTCCGCCAGACATAGCACTTTGCATTCAGGCCAGAGCTCAATTTTTGTCTCAGCAGATCACAGAATATTTTGCCTCATGCTCTCCGAATCTTTAATGTGCCTTTTTATAAACTCGAGATGTACTGTCTGGTGCCTTTTTCTCCGGAGTGGCTTCCGTCTGGACACTCTACCTTAAAGCTTACATATGTGAAGTGCTGCAGAGACTGTTGTCCCTCCGGCAGGTTCTCCCATGTCAGCCAAGAAACTCTGTAGTTCTGTCAGAGTGGTCATTGTGTTCTTATAGTCACATCCCTGACAAAGGTCCTTCTTGCTCAGTTGCTCAGTTTGATCGGACGGTCAGCTCTAGGAAGAGTGTGGGTCGTTCCATATCCTTTCCATTCCCAAATGATGGAGCTCACTGTGCTCTTGGAACTTTCAGCACTCAAGAAATTGTTTTATACCCTTCCCCAGATCTATGCTTCCTCACAATTCTGTCTCGGAGTTCTACGGACAGTTCTTTGGTCTTCATGGTATAGTTTTTGCTCTGAAATGCACTGTCAGCTGTGAGACCTAATATAGAAAGGTGTGTTTCTTTTGAAATCATGTCCAATTGATTGAATTGGCCAAAGGTGGACTCCAATCAAGTCATAGAGACATCTTAAGGATGATCAAAGGAAATTGGATGCACCTGCTCTCAATTTGGAGTGTCATAGCAAAGGTGTTGAATACTTATTGGCTCAAAACATTTCAGCTTTATACCTTTAATTAACTTGTAAAAATTTCTAAAAAAAATAATTCCACTGACATTATTGGGTATTATGCATACATCAATGCCAGCATTTTTTTCCATTTAATCCATGTTAAATTCAGGCTGTAACACAACAAAATGTGAAAAAGTCAAGGGGTGTGAATACTTTCGGAAGTTACTGTATAAATTGTGAATCTAGCATAATTGTCATAAATTTGTGACAAAATGTTTTTTTTAGGAAAAGCCTTTGAGCCAACATTCTTCTTCAACTCGGCGGTATCGAACGTCATTTGCTCAGTTATATACGGTGACCGCTTCGACTATGACAATGCCACATTTGTGAAGCTTCTTGCTGTCATGAACAAGGAGCTGCAATTACTGGGAAGCATCTGGACTCAGGTGTGTGTGTGTGTGTGTGTGTGTGTGTGTGTGTGTGTGTGTGTGTGTGTGTGTGTGTGTGTGTGTGTGTGTGTGTGTGTGTGTGTGTGTGTGTGTGCGCCTGTCTCCTCCATAACTCTAAGACCATGAAACCTAACAGACCCGTACTTTGCATGCATGCTTATCGGCCTCCAATGGTGTTTGCATGAACGCAAAATGGGTGTTTGCGCGTGTTAAAACACCCTTTTTGAAGATGATTACCGTGGGGCTCATAACAAAAAATAAATAAAGTGTTACCAAAATAGCGGTCCGCCATCTTGGTCAACCCGCTGTCACATCGCTGGGTTCTTCAGCCGCCATTTTGTTTCAGCCTATTCAAACGTGTCTTGCCTTGGAAACACAATCTACCCTCATGAAATACTTAAAGCATATAATCAAAATCTAGTTTCGGATTTGAAGATCGGATCCCATTCACTTAATAATTATCAAAATCTGGAGTTAAATCTAACAAAATTTAACACATTAGCGATTCTTATAACTAAGTGTACGGTATATCTTTTGCTCAGCTTTCACCAAGCTGTATTTTCTGCTTCTCCACATTGCTAAAGCATTAAACTTAACTTTTTCTACGGTTCCAACAATTCTATGGAGTGAAGAAAATATAAAAGATTGTGCCCAAAGTGTAACTTTATTGAGTAAAACAAATTTAATCAACCAGCGGGAATTGAGTACAAACAACAACAACAACAACATGCATTTTAAAGGCCATTTTCCCTGCTAGAGCGGGGGTGAGCCTTGCGGTCCCCATGACAATCTTCTCCATTTTGCACTATTTTCTGCATCTCTCCTTGTTAACCCCCTTGCCCGCATTTCTTCTTCCACCATCTTTAGCCAAGTCTTTCTCGGTCTTCCCCGTATTCTATTTCCTTCTACATTCATTTCCATCACTCTTCTCAACCAGTCACTTTCATCCTTCCTCAACACATGACCAAACCATCTCAACCTGTTCCTCTTCACAGCATCAATCACAGGCTCTATTCCCATCATCTTTCGCAATTCATCATTTGTCTTCCTCTCTCTCAACGATACTCCGCACATCCGTCGAACCATTCGCATTTCCACCCTTTCCAACCTTCGTTGCTGCTCCACGTTCACTACCCATGTCTCGCTCCCATAAATCATAACACTTCTCACACATGCAGCATACACCTTTCCCTTCAGATTCAACGACACTTCAACGACACTTCAACGACACTTCAACAACGACACTTCAATTGAGTACAATGAAAATAATTAACCAGCAGGATCGACTGCAAGGCTTCCACAATCGCGCTTGTGTATTCCATTGGCAAATCTCTGAGTAAGGAAGGCAATATAAATCAAATTAAAGATATAATTAAAAGAATGTGCTCATCCTCCTGCTATGCCTACAGTCGATTTAATTTATTTCCTTCCTTTAAAAAGTAGAAAGTACACCAATGGATGAACAAAGGCCTCTTTAAAGGTAAACCTTTGGTGCTTTGGGGTTGTCATGTTGATGAATTTTAGATGCGTGCTTATGCTTTACTGCAATGCTACTTCGAACAGGCCTCAGTTCACTCACAAACGATCAAATGGTCAAATGGGAGATATTGTATGTATGGCTGTGTATGTGTGTATGTGAAGAATCAGCTCTTCGTTTGGTGAAGAAGTCCACAAATAGCCTGAAAAATGACGCAGTTTTTTATTAAAGCCAACTTATACAGATCCGGAGGAGACAGACGTCTACAGCAAGAGCCAGTCTCATGCCAAGTCAAGCCTTCCTGGAAACGCATTGATTCTCATTCACTTATATATGAATACGATTATCAGAAAATCTCCGAGAGAACAAAGCGACTGGCGAGAGTCCCTCCCACCGTTATCCGCTGTTCGGGGGAGTCAGCCCTTCCTTATCATTCGGACCAAATGTTTCTCTGGGCTCCGAGAAAACAGAAATGTAACTCACAAAGAGGAGAGTGTATGCTTGGCCAAACAAACCCATATATTTTATGGGTTTGTGTACATGAGTAATTCAAAGCATGTTTATACAGAGTCATGCGTTGCTGTGATTAAAACAAAATATATATGGTTAACGATAGGTTTATGTCATTCTACTAGCATTACGCAAAAACACGCGCATGTGGGCGTGGTTTTACGACCAGCCTCGAAAAAAGCACACGTATACAATTGTCCAGCATGACCTCATTTTAAACACAAACTGAAGCATGTTTATTGAAATTCAGGCGCCGCTATGATTATATAATTAATGTTTTTCAAGTTTATATCTGCAATTCGAGCACTCCGCTTGAAACTACACATTCCACGCGCGCATGAACGTCCGACATCCAGCGTCCGATATTCAGCAAAGTCGCAATGACCCACAATGCATTTGGGCACACATCCTCCGAGCAACCTCATACAGCACACCCGTGGCTCGCGGCTCGCTCGACTCTTGCCTAAACACACAATAACTCTACTCTAACTTCCACGGAGCCGCACGGCGGAAACGCAGGTTTGTACCACATTTTAATTAAACGAACATTGCCAGGATTCTCGGATAGACGTTTAATTTCACAACACACATGACAAAAATCCGATTTAAATTCAGAGATCGCCGATCGACCTGGCACAACCATCTTAACGCGATGACGCCACGCCGCCCCCCCCCCCGTCTTGGCGCGCACCCTCGTGCCTCCGCACGAATCTCAACACTCCCTGCACGCCGCTCTATTCGCGTTCCCGGCGGGGTTTACCTCACGTTGGGACATGCAGTCGGCTGTCATAACAGAGAATTGTCAATAAAGAATCTACGACTTGACATGTATGTAAATGGCTGCTTATAGCGGGATTTGCTCCTGGCCTGCCCCATTTGCTCCCGGCCCCAGATCCTGACAGCTCCAAATAATTTTTTTTATTATTGGGTGAATAAAATGTTTTTGTGGAGTTTCCACATTTTGCGATAAGCATTGTGGAGTTTTTGTGGAGCTTACTAAAATAGCATATATGAGGGAGCAATCAAGGAAAACTGTGGAGTGAATCATCGTGTGAGTGGTGTGACGTTTGTGTGTGTTAACAGTTTAAAGAAGGCCGTGAGTTGTTCCGTGTGAGTGAACGGTATATGGAGGGCTGTGAGTAATTCCGAGTGAGTGAGCGGTGAAAAGAAGGCCATGAGATGTTCTGTGTGAGTGAACAGTGTACGGAGGGTTGAGTTGTTCTGAGTGAGTGAACAGCGTAAGAAGGGCCCTCCCTCCCCCTCCCTCCTGTTCCCCTCTTCTCCCCATCCCCTCCCCCTTTGACTTCCTCCCTTCCCCTACCCATTCCCCTCCCCTATCCTTCTCCCTCCCTCCGCTGGCCCTCTTCCCCCGCCTCCCCCTCCACTTTCCATCCCCTCCCCCATGCCTTTCTCCCCCGCTCCTCCCCCTCCCCTATCCTCCTGCTCCCTCTCTCCCCTCCCCATTCTCCCCTTACCCTTCCTGCCCTCCCTGTTTCCATTCCTCCCATCCCCTTCCGCCCTCCCCAATCCTCCCCCCTCCCTCCCCCAACTCCTCCCTTTTCCCATGCATTTCTCCCCATATCCCCTCCCCTTTCTCCGCTCCCCCTATCCTCCCCCAATCCCTTACGCTTCTCCCACTACCCTCCCGCTCCCCCTATCCCCTTCCCTATTTCCCCCCCTAACCTTCCTCCCCTCCCTGTTCCCCTTTTCGCCCCATCCTCTTCCTCCCTCCCCTATCCTCCCCCACCCCAATCCTCCCCATTCCCTCCCCCACCCCTCTTCCTCTGCCTCCCTTGCCATTTCTCCCCCTACCCCTCCCCTTCCCCATCCCTTTCCCCCCTCTCCCCTACCTTTTACTGTCCCACTCTACTACCCTCCCCTCCCCTATCCTTCCCCTTTTCACACCACCTGCCTGCTCCCCCTATCCTTCCCCTTCCATCTCCTCCCCTCCCCCATGCCTCCTAACCTTCCTCCACTCCCTGTTCCCGTTCTTCCCACCCTCTTCCTCCCTCCCCTTCCTCTCGGATTGTCCTCCCTGTCCCTCACCTCACCCCTCCTCTCGCCCCTCCCCTATCCTCCCACTCCCCTCCCCCACCTCTTCCCTCCACTCATACCCACCTTTCCACCTCTACCCCACCCCTCCCTTCCCTCCTCCCACTCCCATTTCCTTTTCCTCTCCCCTCACCCTCCACCTCCACCTCTCCCTCACCCTCTCCCTTCTCATAGTAAATTTATTTTGCAGCATAGTATTGATGTTCATACATGTCTATTTTCCATTTAAAATTACCTCAGAAATTCTCCAAATGATATCAGCTGCAATTGTCCTTGCTCAGCTATACAACGCATTCCCTTTGCTTCGCTACATACCTGGACCACAACTCTACATGGCGAAAGAATCAAGGAAGATTGCCAACTTTGTTCGAGGAATGATTTCACAACACCAGTCTGTTCTTGATACCTCCAATCCCCAGGATTACATTGATGCATTCCTCGTCAAACAGGCTAAGGCAAGTGTGTGTGTGTTTGTGCTTGTGCCGAATAGGGGGGAGGGGTGGGGGAGGGAGAAGAGATCTCCACAGATACTGATTTTAATGACGATTTTAATAATGATATATATATAAACCATGACAACACAGCAACTCACGTAGTGTCATTATCCTCAGTTAAAACAAGACCGTTCCTCTGTAGTGATGTGTGCTGAGGCGAGCACAGCAAGCCGATCTACGCCAGTGTGTGTGTGTGTGTGTGTGTGTGTGTGTGTGTGTGTGTGTGTGTGTGTGTGTGTGTGTGTGTGTGTGTGTGTGTGTGTGTGTGTGTGTGTGTGTGTGTGTGTGTGTACAGTCACGTGAAAAAGTAAGTACACCCCATGTAAAGTTTTGACTTTTTCAACATACAGCTATTTGATCTTCATTTCAATAATATTGATAGATAAAGGTGATATAATATAACAAATATCATGAAACATTTACATTTTGTAGTCCATTGTATAATTTAAATAAACATAAATGCAAATTTCGCATGTGGAAAAAGTAAGTACACCCCTACATTTATCACTACTTCAAATACCTAAAATTAGAATCAGGTGCACCAGCTCAGGTGCAAATGATGAGAACATCGTTAGAGAGGATCTTGGAGGAACCTGTATTATTTAAACCTCAGACATTTAGTTTGGTTTGCTCTTTGTTGTTGAAGTGTGCGGCGTCACCATGCATAGATCAAAAGAGCTCTCTGAGGCCTTCAGAAAGAAGGTTATAGATGCCTACGAGTCTGGGAAGCGATTTAAAAAGATCTCCAAACAATTTGAAATCAATCATTCGACTGTCCGGAAGATCATCTACAAGTGGAGAAGATTCCAAACAACTGCCAACTTGTGCAGGCCAGGCCGCCCCAGCAAGTTCAGCCCGAGAGCAGACCGCAAGATGCTGAAAGAAGTCTTTAAGAACCCCAGAATGTCATCACGGGACCTACAGGTAGCTCTTGCCACTGTTGATGTCAAAGTGCACGAGTCTACCATTAGAAAGAGGCTGCACAAATTTGATCTCCATGGGAGGTGTGCCAGGAGGAAACCTTTGCTGTCCAGAAAGAGCATCAGGGCAAGACTAAAGTTTGCCAATGAACACCTTGGCAAAGCCCAGCACTTCTGGAACAATGTGCTCTGGACAGATGAGTCAAAGGTAGAGCTATTTGGCCACAGTACCAGAAGACATGTTTGGCAAAAACCAAAGACAGCATTTGACCACAAGAACCTGATACCAACTGTAAAGCATGGTGGTGGAAATATTATAGTTTGGGGCAGCTTTGCTGCATCAGGGCCTGGGCAGCTCACCATCATAGAATTCACTATGAATTCTTCATTTTACCAGAGGGTGCTTGAGCATAATGTGAGGCCATCTGTCGGAAAGTTGCAGCTCAACCGAAGGTGGACCCTGCAACATGACAATGACCCTAAACATACCAGTAAATCCACCAAGGAATGGCTGAAAAGAAAGAAATGGAGGGTTCTGGAATGGCCAAGTCAAAGCCCGGATCTAAATCCCATCGAGATGTTGTGGGGGGATTTGAAACGAGCTGTGCATGCAAGAAACCCCTCAAACATCGCACAGCTGAAAGAATTCTGAATGGAGGAGTGGGAAAAAAAATTCTCCCAGTCGATGTCAGTGACTGGTAGACAGTTATAAGAAACGCCTACTTGAGGTTGTTTCTGCCGAAGGGGGCAATACCACCTATTAGAGCCAAGGGTGTACTTACTTTTTCCACATGCGAAATTTGCATTTATGTTTATTTAAATTATACAATGGACTACAAAATGTAAATGTTTCATGATATTTGTTATATTATATCACCTTTATCTATCAATATTGTTGAAATGAAGATCAAATAGCTGTATGTTGAAATATGTTGGACAAGTCAAAACTTTACATGGGGTGTACTTACTTTTTCACGTGACTGTATATATGACTAATGGCTGCACCTGAGTTGCTGTGTTATCATGATTTATACCAATCATAATACAAACATTTATTTTGCACAAATGGATTTGTAATATTCATGACATTTATATGAGCAATTGAAGTTGAAGATTTAAGTTGAAAATTTATTTTCAAAAGAATTTCAAAAAAAGAGAAAATACATGTATATATAAATACAAACATCTTTTTTCAAATTTCCTGGAATTTATTTTAATTAGTTATATTTTGTAAAGAGCTGTAAATAACTATTCTGAAATATCCATTTTGATTTACTTTTTTATTTTGCAATTTCAAATATACTCAAGTTACGGTCGCAAGTGTTATATTCTATTCAACAAAAATGTTTGCAAACAGAAAATTGCAAACTTGCTTCACAGTGTGATAAGAATCTTTAATTATTGGAATATTTTATTTGTAATGTTCCTGAAAACATTAAAATATCACTTTGCATGGAATGTTTTATATGGTTTCTCTCTAACCACTGTTTGGATGAAATTTCCCTTTGCCTCAGGAGAATAACATGCCCGAAACAGGTGAAAAGGTATTTACCAATGATCACATGACATTCGCCACACGATCTCTGTTTGTGGCTGGCAGTGAAACGACTTCAACAACATTACGCTGCGCATCGCTCATCATGATCAAACACCCGGATGTGCAAGGTAAGACATCTTTGCTTTATTGCAGACCCCAAGCAATCTAATGATCAACAACAAGAAACGGGGAAATCGTATCACTAAAGACCACTTTTTCATTGGGATGCCCATGCAAAATACAGGGTAGACCCATACAAAGGGCAATATTTGATCATGTCGGGATTTTCTTAGTGATATGGCTGTGAATAAACATCAAATGTCAGCCTGTGAGCTGAGTAGGGGGAGAAATTAGAGTTGGGGGACATTGCTCCTCCAAATTTTATATGTGGTAAAGTGAATGTGGGGAAAAGTTTCTGACAATCCTCCCCTTCTCCCCCTTCCAATTTTACATGTAAGTGAAAGGGAAAAAAGGAAAAGACTATTTGACCATCCTCCCAAAATATCACCCCTATTTCTGCCCATATTGACATCTTATTATCTTGGCACATCTTTCCGTCTTTACATTAATTAATTGATTAATTAATTATAAAGACAGACCAATGGTCTGGTCATTTAATTTAAAAAGAAAGCCTATAAATATTTGGTTGTTTTTTAGATTATTTATCAGTGTTGTATTCCCTAATAGCTTTCATCACTATCAAATGTTCATAAATAGTATGTTGGGAATTGTTTTTTTGGGTTAAATATGGTCGTTGAGCAGATATAAATGATAAACCACTCTCTGGTCTGAGCTCCTCCTGAGCCAAAAATCATTTTGAGATTGTAGTAAATTAATTTTCCGTTGATTATTTGGTAACCATCAGTTTTCTGTCCATTCAAGGATGTTTATATTTTTTACATCCTTTAATTCATTTGTATTTAAATTTATTTGCTTATTTGTTTTACCTATTTTTGTTTTTGTTATTTCTTCAACAGGGTTTATTTGATATCTTTCACATTTGTTATGTTTTCCATTTAAATACCAAGGTTGTCATTTTCTCCACTCCTTGGTGTGGTTATTGCTTGCTTCAATCATTTGTATACCAGTAAAAACAGGTGTCGGTCGTCTGTTAAAATCCCCACAACCCAATTTTTTTTTTTTTTTCTTAGCACTTACGTATATCTTAACTCTTAAATATCTTAACACTTTCTAGTGTCAATTCCGTTTTCTAAAATGTATCCTTTGTCATCATATTGTTATGTCGGTTGGGGGGGCATATATAGATTTAGGTAGATCTGTATAGGTATCATGCTCTGGTTGTCGTGGGTAGCTGGAACCATCTCGATGTAAATAAGTAGAGGACCTGTCTAGCCCGAATGTCGGATTAAGTGTATCTTCATCCCTATTATGAGGAATGGGGCATGATAAGTAGAATAAGGACTAAGCTAATTCCTTTGTGTGTGAGACCTGGTGATCATCCCTTTGTCCCGTATAGCAGCACATCACATACATTAGCTCGGCCCAATAGTGCACCACATTAATTAAATCCCCCCTTACAATGACTGCCGATAAAACTGACCGGAAGAGCAGACAGCAAGCGACCGCACACTGCGGTGCCATGGCAGGCAGGCATCGCACAGGTGGGCCGAGAGCCACGCCCAGGAGAACTCGTGATTGACAGAAGGGGGAGGGGCGAGCAACACCAAGAACACCGATTGGTGAGTAAAGAAGGACTTGTGATTAGCCACCGACCAATGGGAGGGGACGGATGAGATCAGAAGATTCGGGAAGGCTCGAAGCGACGCGCTGGTTGGAGGAGGAAACGCCAGTGACGTCAGAAGACATCTGATAAAAGAGAGCGGAGACCGACATTTTCTTCTTCTTCGCCTCTGCCTTCTTCGCCTCTGTCTCTCTTCCCTTCTTGCCGTATTTTGTGCTTGGACCTGTTCTTGCCTTCAGACTTTGGTGGAGAGACGGAGCGCCAACGATTCTCTTCCCCTGTGTTCACATACGAACAACGAGCAAGGCTTGCTGTTGGAGCGCTGACGATCCTCCTTCACTGCGTTCACGCACGGGACCTGACGAGCGATCGTGCGGGTGCGCCGAGGGCCGCTCCGTGCCAACGACCAGGCAGTTCCCGCCAATACCAGCGCTGTGTCGGACGAACGCACTCGATCCCTGACAATTCTTGACGAATCACAAAAGCTAAGCTCGCACCACACAAACTCCAATACAACGATTATTTTATTTGAATATTCCTTCGTCGTGTATTTGAAGTGAGGTGTGGGGACATCCCGATTTAGGACATTTATTTACCGGCACGTCCATTGTTCTCGGGTTCCGTTCAATAAAGGTGTTTCTTTTTGTACATTTAATTCGGTTTTCGCTTGATTTAATCTCCACAGTTTTGAGGGCTGCTGTCGGAACCGTGAGGTAAGGAACTTCAGCATCCCCCTCAGCATCCTTACCCTCCATACCCTCCTCACTCCCCGCATGTATGAACCCTGCCATATTTGAACTGAATGCCTTCGGAGTTAAAGCTTGCTCGGTTAATCTGTTTCCTTGGTAAATATTTTAATCGCCAGGAACACGACAATATGTATCCAGAGCTTTTTTATTTACTTGTTCAGAGTACAATTGATGGTTATAACTTCTTATAATATTCACTCTTCTATACTCTTCTTTCATGAAAATTAAACAGTTGTAACAATGATCAAAATTTGTAGTCTCTTTTATTACATTCCTTTTTATTACGTGGACCAACTTCTATCAACTCATCCAAACTCTCTCTTCCTCATATGTGGCGACTTCAACTGTCATCATGCCAGCTGGCTGGGTGTGGGTTCCTCTCTCACCAGCCATGGCACCTCAGCAAAGGACTTCTGCGACTCATTGGGACTGACACAATCTGTAAATTTCCCGACCCGGATCTCAGTCAATGGAGTATCTTCTCTTCTAGACTTGGTTATGACAAACTTCCCTGCAAATGTCTGCTGCTCTTCTTCTGCTCCAATCAGTTCTTCTGATCATGTGCTTGTTGAAGTAGACATCTCTCTGGCCATTCTCAGCCTCCTCTGCGCCGACGAGTCTGGCATTTCACTCAAGCTGACTGGCACGGTCTGCAAGCAGCCATCAATCATCTGGACTGGTCTCCCATCTCTACCGCCTCTGACATCAATTCTTCCAAAGCAAACTGCTCTCTCTCTCATGCACAGATTTATCCCATCTCATCTTCAGTTGTCATACCCTTCCTCCCGTCCATGGTACACTGAATCTTGTGGTGAGGCAGTTGCCCTGAAATAACTTGCCTTTGCCTCTTGAAAGGCAAATCCAACTGAAGGCAATCTCAGTTCCTTCCACCAAGCTCGGAACAAGTGTGTGTCTACCCTCAGGAGTACCAGGAAGCACTATCTCTCCACACTCAAGAATGAACTCTCAAACCTGTCTCCTTCCTCCAAATCCTGGTGGTGTCTGGTCAAATCCGTTTCTGGTGTTTGTTCCCCCTCCATCCCCTCCCTTACCTCAAATGGCTACACAGTTGACACCGCACGTGACAAAGCCGATTGCCTCAACTCTGTGTTTGCCTCAAAATCTTGTGTCCCAAACCCATCTCTCTCTGTTCCCGACTTACCCAGTCAAACCCAACTGCTCCAGGACTCTGTGTCCTTCTCTCCTGACTAGGTGAAGAAGTTTTTGTCAAACCTCGACTCTGATGCTGCAACTGGACCAGACGGCATCAGCCCACGGATCCTAAAATCCTGCTCTGCCGCTCTATCTCACCCTCTCTCTGTTCTTTTCACCCTCTCTTTTGCTCAAGGTCATCTGCCAGCATCTTGGAAATCAGCAAACATTACCGCTTTTCACAAAAAAAGGTGCAAAAACAGATCCTTGCAACTACAGACCAATCAGCCTGCTCCCAATTATCAGCAAAGTCATGGAATCCATCATTGCTTCGGATATCAAATCCTTCCTCTTCTCCAATGGCCTGATCTCCGATCATCAGATTGGATTCAGACCAGGTCATTCTACTCTGGACATGTTGCTTCTGCTGTCTCAACAATGGATGGAGGTCCTCAATGCCAAACAGGAAATCAGAGCTGTCTCCCTTGACATATCATGTGCCTTCGATACGGTCTGGCACCCAGCTCTGCTCACCAAACTCTCCTCCTATGGTATCCATGGAAATCTCCATGCATGGCTTGCAGACTCCTCTCTGGTTGTAGTCAACGTGTGGCTCTGAATGGATTTCTCTCATCTCCCCTTCCTGTTCTGGCTGGAGTTCCCGAAGGTAGGGTTCTGGGCCCTGTACTATTTCTGGTCTTCATCAATGATCTCTCCGACTCTCTGGAAAATCCTCTCTGTCTCTTTGCTGATGACTCCACTCTCTGCCGCTCCATTCCTCATCCCTCAGATCGGCAGTCTGCAGCCTCCTCACTCTCTGCAGACCTGGACAAAATCACAGACTGGTCAAACAAGTGGAACATGTCTTTCAAGCCTGACAAATCTCACACTCTTACTATGTCTCTCCGAAAAGACCGACTGGAAAACCCTCCCATTTACTTTCTGAACAATCCTCTCCAAGAAGTTCTGTCGCTCAAGCTTTTGGGTCTCACTATCTGCCATGATATTTCTTGGGAAAACCACATTTCCAAGCTGTCCACCAAAGCCAGTCGCAGATTGGGCATCCTCCGTCGTGCGAAGTCCTTGCTTGGCACACGTGCGCTCCTCACCACATACAAGGCTTTCATCCACAGCTCAATGGAATACTGCTCTCCCCTCTGGGCCGGTGCTCCTGCCTCACGCCTAGCTCGGCTTCACGCTGTTGAAACCAAAGCTTTCAGAATCATTGGAATCTCCTGCGATGAAGCTAACTCCGAGGGCCTTTCACTCACTCACCACAGGCAGGTTGGTGGTCCGCTACTACCTCCGGCCTTGCTCCCCCAGCTCTCTGTGCTCTGTCCCCCAAATATTCCTACAGGTCACACAAGATCTGCCAGCAACCCTCTTATGGTTAAACTGCGAAAATCTAGGCTCTCTGCTCTCCTTCACTCTTTCATTCCCCTTTTCTGCCACCTCTGGAACAAACTCCCCCACTCCCTTCAATCCCACTCCTTCCTCCAGGTCTTAAAAACAGCTGTTCACCACCATCTCATATCTTCCCCCATCCAAAATCTTTATCTTTTCTATCCCCGCTAATTCACCCCAGATACACTTTTTTGAAATTCCAACTTCTTTCCTAGAAGTCCTTGCAGTGTCCATATGTTTTATACCTCTTCCACCTCCCCCCAAGCCCTCTCCCTCCCACAGTTCTCTCGATGTCGCTGCTGTCAAATGTTGTGTTTGTGTCCTTCTCCCTCTCTCTCCCATCTTGTCTACCGCTCCCCTTATTTTGTGTTTTATGTGTCGGTTTGACTTTTTGTGTGATTAATGTTAGCTCTTTCACGAGCCTCGATCTTGTATACAAAAAAAAAAAAAAACCCTTTCAATTTTTATCACATTTAGAAGTACCATCCTTTGAAGAATAATATTTATAACCATAGGCCTTCCCTCTCAATCTTACAAATTCACTCATGTTCGTTCCACCCAAGTCATCTTTAATTTTTCCAATTACCTTTTGATTTTCTCAGAGAATAGACCACTCTCATTTTTATAATTGCTTGTGTCATAAATGTTTGCTTGTTTTCATTGCCTCATAAATATCTTTGGTTTAAATTTCCAATAGAAAACGGTCTGTGTCCATATGGAGGAGATCAACTCTATCATATTTCTTCCTCAGGTTGTTAAAGAAATAGTCATGCGTGAACGACTTTGACAAGTTAAGTATTGAAGTGCCCTCTGTAAATGGGTTTATCCATCATGATGTTTTCCTTCTCCATATAAATAGCACTAATGTTCTCTGAGAATATTGCCGCTTGGTTTATTAATTAATTTCTTCCTTCCCAAGATGTAGTAAGTCTTGTGTTTTGTCTATTTTATGGAGAAGACAAATTAATAATTTGGTCAAAAGGAATGTCCAAAAAAAAGGAAGTCAGCATCACCTAAAATCATAAATTTTCATCCAATTGACCTGAAATTTAAAGAATTTGCATGTTTGGTCACTGAATTGGTTCACCAATCAAAAGCTAGAAGCTGATTTTATTTTTTTTAGATGAAAAGGTCAAAGGTCAAGGTTGCATAAAATCACTGATTTTCATCCAATTGACCTGAAATGTAAAGAAATTGCATATCGGGTCACTGAATTGGTTCACTCATCAAAAGGTAGGAGTCGATTGTTTTATTTGGATCAAAAGGTCAAGGTTGCATAAAATCGTCAATTTTCGTCCAATTGACCTGAAATTTTAAGAATTTGCATTTGGGGTCACTTGGTTCACCAATCAAAAGCTAGAAGATTTTTTTTTTGATCTAAAGCTCAAAGGTCAATGCTGCATAAAGTCATAAATTTTCATTTTGTATTTTTTAAACTATTTTCATTATGTTGAGTATATGGAGAAGAAGAATACGTCTGAATAGAAAAAACGGATGTGGACGGGCTTTGCATTTTCAGATGCTTTCTAGTTGTTATTTGCTTTAGCATATCTCTTTGAACAGATTTTCTTCTTGTAATTGTATTTATCTTATCCAGTCATACTTTCAACTCCCTCATCACTCGATAAGAAATAATGTTCGATAAAAAATTTTATTCAAGCTTAGTTCAACAGATACAAATAATTTTTGGAGAGACAATTGTTCAACATTATGTAGTAAAACGGAATCTGAGGACTATATGAAACACATGACTTAAAAAAAACAAAAAAAAAACACCTTTAGAGGCCATTTTCCCCGCAAGCGGGGGTTGGCCTTTTTCGGGGACCGTGGTTGTTGTTGTTTTTTGGTCCCCTTTTTGAAGCAATGTTTTACGGCCGGATGCCCTTCCTGCCGCCAACCCTGTTTGTCGCCTTTTTACGACACACAGTGAATTACCAGTCACATGACATGAGTCAGTCACATGACAGAATGAAACACATGACTGAAAAATATAAATATGTTGTGGTCAAACAAGATGAGATACGAAATTTTTTTTTTTTTCAATAAATAAATACAGAAAATGGAAGCAGATGAAAAAGCAAGGTTTAAAGAGCATCAAAAATTAGTTTCAAAAGTTGCTCAACAATAGGAAGACATAAAGAAGACATGGAGAGAGAAACTTATGATGTTTGTTCATCTTATGATGTTTGTTTCTTCCCCACCACTGTCGAACTCTGGAAATCTTTACCTTCCCATGTATTTCCAAACACTTAAGACCTTCCCCTTTTCAGAAAGCAGATTTTTTTACTTCCTCAAAAACTCTTAGACTATTCTCTCTTTCTTCACTTTTCTATCAATGCAGCTCTTTTATATAAGGCCTGGCCTCGATGAGGACTATATAGTCCGTGACTGGAGCCTTCAATATAAAAAAGGTGAAGAAGCATTTGAAAGAAAACGAGAAATTTTTTGAACTGTTTTTAAAAACTGCTCAACAAAAGATGGTAGAAATCCCAATTTCTATAATTCCTGCGATATAATATACTCCTGCAAAACCTTAAATGTTAAAAGATTTTAGTCAAATGACAGAGCAAGAGCTAGGAGATTAAGCAGAATTAGAAATAGATGCTCAAGGATTATTCCAACAAGTGGAAAACCTAAATCAGCCTCCTGCGTATGTTGGAAAGGCTATCTAAAACAATGATTATTCAACAGATTCTAAAACCATAGCCAGTCTCGTACCAACAAAAGAATCAGCACAGTTGTATCAAGTTAATGAAAAGGTTTTAATATATAATGATGAATTGATGTTCTTGAGTTCTGCTCAACCAAGAGTCAAAACTAATCCAGATTAATGTTTAATTTAGCAAAATATGGACCTCAAGGGTTAAGTTCTTTTGATGAACCGTTGAATTGAGAAAAAATGAAGATGACAAAGAACATATTGATTTGCTGGACTCGCTTAATTATGGGGTTTATGTAGCTGTGAAAACAAAGTAGAACGAGAAGAAAAACCATATTGAGACTTTAGTTAAGCTTGGTTTAGTTATGTCTTCGCAACGTGTTAGATTTCTTCCAAATGATCCACCACGATTAGTTAATAGACTGTTGTTGCTGTTAGGTAGTTAGAAGGCTGAAAACAACAATTGTTTTGATGAAAAGAAAAATGGTGAGAGGGAAAGGATTGTGTCAGTTCAGGAAAAGGAAAAAGGGTGCGATGGATTTGAGGAAATAGGATTGTGTCAGTTCAGGAAAAGGAAAAAGGGTGGGATGGATTTGAGGACCTTTTTCTGTTATTCATGTTGCTCAAGAGGAGCCAAAAGCTGCTTGTTTTTTTTTTGTTTTTTTTAAAGAAATAAATCCCAATATGCTATTTACTAACATTTATCGATGGTGATGAAAGCCAAAAGAGAATAAAACACTTTGATAAATTACAAAACAACGAAATACTTACAGGCTCTCTTTTTTAGTTCAATGACCAGAGATACCATTGGACTCTATAATTAATTAATGTAAGGATCGTAAGATGTGCCAAGATGATAAGATGTAAAAATGTCAAGATATGATTATGGGGAGAGGTAGGGGTGATATTTTGGGAGGATGGTGAAAGTCTTTTCCTTTTTCCCATTCACTTACATGTAAAATTTGTGGGGGGGAGTGGGGGCGAAGCGGAGGATGGTTAGAAACTTTTTCCCATTCACTTACATTGGGGGGGGGGGGGGGTGAAACGGAGGATGGTTAGAAACTTTCCCATTCACTTACATGTACAATTGGGAGGGGGTAGAAGGGGAGGATGGTCAGAAAATTTTCAATTTTCCCCCATTCACTTCCATGTAAAATTGGGAGGGTCCCTTACATATACAGTAAATAACCACCTTTAGAGGCCATTTTTCCCCACAAAGCGGGGGTTGGCCTTTTTCGGGAACCGTGGTTGTTGTTGTTTTTTTGGTCCCCTTTTTGAAGCAATGTTTTACGGCCGGATGCCCTTCCTGCCACCAACCCTTTTTGCCGCCTTTTACGACAAACAGGGAATTACCAGTGAACTGGTACTCAATTAGCCGACCTCGGAAGGATGACAGGCTGAGTCAACCCCCCTGGCGTTAATTCAGCGATCGACCGGGATTCGAACCCAGGACCCTAGGATCCTAAGCCGGCACCCTAGCCGCTAGCCCAACACCAGGGATAGCCCAACACCAGGGATAGCCCAACACCAGCCCAACACCAGCCCAACACCTTACATATACAGTAAAAGGTAAAATTTGAAATGTATAATCAGGGTATGTCTCACAACTCTCATTTTTCCCCTATTGGGCTGTGACAAATGTTTTTAATTGTTACTTTTTTTTTACAGGTACAGTATTAAAAATAATGGGGCAATTTAACATTGACCAGCGCATCTTTATTTATGACACGTACATTGAAACAAAGTCATTCAATAAAGTACAGAGATGATTTCAGAGAATATTCCCATCATCTTGTGTACCTGCTTACGGAACAATAAAGGCATTAGTGTGAGAGATTAAAGATACTGATCATTCAAAAAGTGAATAAGGGTTGTACAGGATGGCATGTTAGTGCTCATGCCCCAGAGACTATTGAAGCTGTACGGAGACGTATGAAGAGAATTCCACGTGAATAAACAATGAAACAGGAATCGGTCGCACATCAGTGCGAGGAATAGTGTAGGAAGGCATTGAGCTTTTTCCTTATAAAATCTTGCTTTTCCAGGCACTTAATTAAAATGACCACAGTAAGATGATATGAATCTAGTAACCACATTTCTGAAGCACCGAAAATGAAGACCTCAGTATCGATGCCATCTTTTCTCTGATGAGTGTCATATCTTACTATAATGCAGTTATCGTGTATGTTTGGACGTGGGTATGTTTGTAGCTGAAAAACCGCCCTCTGGTGGTTTGTGTGCTCGCCCATAAGTGGATGGGAAACTGAAGCTGGATTTCAATTGTAAACATATATGTGCACACAAAATAATTTAATTTTTGAAACTAATTAAATAATGCAACTATCACAGAACATGGTTATATGAGCCGAAAGAGAACAGTACTTAAGTTCCCATTGTAGATGGGCCCTTCAGTGAGTTTACCTTAATGGGATAATGAATAAACAGAATTGCAGATCTTGGAGACTGGAAAAGTCACAAAGAAAAAAGCTTCACTTCACTTTCCGAAAATCACCCTGTAATGTGGATTGAGTTTATCACTATTTTTTTTTGAAGACCCTAATATTTAAATGCTAATAACTGTGTCTCAGTAAAATTATAACTTGCCTGGGGAAATTCCTCCAAATTACTCATTAATAAAATCTTATTATCACAAAAAAGTTAAATGAGAAATGTCTGCAATAAAGGTTATAAGGAACACACTAACATTTTATTTTACGAAAATAAAATTCTCAAGACAGGAATAATTTTCTTCATATAAACATGGTTCCTTTATGTATCATTTAGACATAATAGTCCAGCGGATAGGTGCTAAAAAATGAACAAATTGTGCACTTTATGATTAAAGCATGAAACTTGGTACACTAATACTAGACATCATGGGGATCATTTTAAAGATTGGAGGCATTCTGTATCTGTCCTGTGTCCACCGTAGCGGCCATTTTCCAAAATGGCTGCCATCGAGGAGATTTTGCCGATAAGTGAATGACAAAAATACCTCTATTAACATAAAATATATATGTTCATGCTATATATATAGTAACTTACTCAAACACAAGAATTATAAATATGCCCTAAGAATATATATTTAATGGATATATGGACCAATATAGGTATTTTGATGGTCAAAATATTAAAGAAAATGAACAAATTCCTTAATATCACTTTTTTTTTTTTTTAAGATAAGGATCATATTATATTATTAGTTATAAGTTTAGAAGTAGAAATTGTTAGTAGTCATTATTAGATATAAGTTGTTATATTTGTTATTAATCATTATATGTTATAAGTAAAACATGTTTTAAATAATCAAGTAGATTAATTAAGGTGTTTTTTTGCAGATCAGATCCAGAATTCTTGCAATATTTAAGAAATATAATTTTCTATAATTTATTGAATTGGTGTGGTTGTGTTTCTTATAATCATTGCTTCTGTCTGTTTCAGATTGTTGTGAGTGTTAATCTAATCTACTGCTCATCATCATGAAGAAAGTCTTCAAACTTTCAAGTTCAAGCTAGCAGTGATATCACCATGTCTGTGAATGAGGACGATACACCGATGGACTGGAATAAGTGTCTCATCTGCCAGGAAAGCACCAGTGAGAAACTCACGTGCCCAGCAGACTTTGCAGAAAGGTTCCAAGGAGCTGGGTATACGTCTATTGTTCAAACTTTATCAGCATTCAACGAACTCGGTTGCTTGCCACCAAAGCTTAAGTTGACTCGAATGGACGATGGTAATGGACTGGAGAAAACTTTTTCAAATAGGAAAGCAAAATTTCATAAAACATGCAGACTTAAATTCAACCAAAATGAACTCAAACGTGCAGCTAAGCGGAAGATATGTGTAACGGACAAGAGTTCCTCTTCTGGTGAAAAGGAAAAATTCAAACGTCAAAAGGTCTCCAGGACTGGTGATGCTGTTCGCCATTGTTTCATCTGTGAGAAGCCCGCATCTGATGCCCTACCTCTCCATAGAGCCTCAACGTTTGGCCTTGACACTCGAGTGTGACAGTGTGCAATTAATCTACAAGATGAGCGTCTGTTGGCAAAGCTCAGTGAAGGAGACTTAATCGCTACAGAGGCTGAGTACCACAGCCAATGCTTAGTGTCATTGTATAACAGAGATCGAGATAGACCAACAACATCACATGACGAATGCAACACAAATATTGCTCATAACACTGCATTTGCTGAACTTATTTCATACATGCAAACTGCTCTTGAGGATGACAACATTGCCCCTGTTTTCAAACTATCTGTATTGAAAAAACTATATACTGATAGAGTTAACCAGCTGGGAGAGGGCTCCTCTGTCGTTCACTCTACACGATTCAAAAATAAAGTTCTAAGCTACTTTCCTGAGTTAGAAGCGCACAATGAAGGTCGCGATGTGCTTCTTGTCGCCAATGCAAATATTGGTAAATCGCTAAGAAGTTCGTGCCAGCTCGACGGTGACAGTGAAGCAGTGTTCATCTCTCGTGCTGCAAACATTGTTCGTAGAGACATGTTAAGAATGAAATGCTTACCATTCAGTGGTTCATTCAAAGAGGATTGTCAAGAAAATTCTGTGCCTCACTCACTGCTGATGCTGGTCACAATGATCATGTATGGGACAGATATCCAAAACCAAGAAAACTACTTGTCACAGCCAGCTTTGTCTGTATCACAATTGATGACATATAACAACTGTGTGCGTCGACGACAACAACCATCATTGGAAACAAGATATACTGAAAAGCGTGAGACACCACTTCCACTATTTCTCGGATCATTGATCCACTCAAGGACAAGATCTCGCAATCTAGTTGATACACTTTATAGGCTTGGATTGTCAGTTTCATACGACCGTGTGCTAGGCATGTCTGCAGATCTAGGAAACTCTGCCATTAGCCACTTTGAAAGTATTGGAACAGTGTGCCCACCTGCACTCCAAATTGGAGTATTCACAACATCAGCAGTCGACAACATTGACCATGACCCGACAAACAAGTGCGCATGGATCTTTCCATGGAACGGGCATCTCCTTGTTTCAGCACCCTGACACTGAAAATTGTGGGACTGAGCAAATGCGCATACCTTTCACAAAATCTGGCAAGAAGGTCATGAACTATGTACGGAGGCAATTCACAGGCTCTGTTTGCCGTGTTGATGTGATATTTGATGTATACAGAGAAGATAGTCTGAAGGCCGCCACAAGAAAGAAGAGAGGGAAGGGCATACGGATAAGAGTGGAAGGAAACAAGAAGCTGCCTGGAAACTGGTCACAATTCCTACGGGAAGATGGTAACAAGACAGAACTTTTTAATCTCCTGAGTCAACGAGTGACAAATGAAACATTTCCTGGTATAGTGGTCATGACTCACAGAGAAGAGCTGCGTTGTTCAGAGACAATTGACTCAGACTGGTTGTCCCCTTCTACACAGGAGGAAGGAGACACAAGAATGCTGCTGCATGCAGCAGATGGGGCCAGGCAAGGTTGCAAGAACATCTTGCTTAGAACTGTTGACAAAGATGTAGTCGTACTAGCAGTCAGTCTTGCTCACAAGCTTGACAGTGCACAGCTAACTGTAGCATTTGGAATGGGAAAATCGTTCCGTTACCTAGACGCAACTCACATGGCACAGACGCTGGGAAATGATAAGTGCAATGCAATACTTGCTTTTCATGCACTGACATGGTGTGACACCACATCCAGTTTCACCGGCATAGGAAAAAGAACAGCCTGGTCATCATGGAATGCGTTTGTTGATGTCACGCCAGACTTGTGCAGACTTGCACAGACTCCAACAACAGCTAGCATAACCCAGCTTCTCCCAAACATCGAGAGGTACATTGTGCTTATGTACGACCGTGGAAGCTCTGATGATAATGTGAACATGGCCAGGAAGACTCTGTTCACACAGAAAGGCAGGAGCATTGAAAACATACCTCCGACTCAAGATGTTCTCCATCAGTATCTACTTCGAGTTGGTTATCAGGCTGGCCATGTATGGGGTCAGGCCCTGTTAAAAGCACTTCACCTGCCCAGCCCAGCAGAGTTTGGATGGATGCGAAAGAACAATTTGGCCGAATGGGAAGTGATGTGGAGGAACCTGCCCCCTGCTGGTGCAGCATGCCGTGCTGTTATTAAGTGTGGCTGTATTAAAGGCTGCAGAGGAAGATGTAAATGTGCGGAAGAAAATCTACCCTGTGCATTACTCTGCAAGTGCGGTGGTTGTGAGCGAGAAGGGTGACAAGAGAACGGTTGACATTGAAACATGAGTGTTCTTGGACGTTATTGTTCTATCTCATGCACACCAAAAAACTTTTGTACTACTACAGTGTAATTTTCTGAAGTGTTTTCCTAAATGAAAGGAAAATAACACTTTGTACAAATAAACTAGTTTATCGAAACCAGTTTGTGTTACTTTATTCCTGGAATTTTGCATTTTTCCCCTCCAAATGCCCTTAAAGTGACACATAGAGGTCCCCAAAACAATCAAAAATGAATATTTATGTTATCATATATAATCCTTGGTGATACTTTAGTGTGCAGATGATATTAAAATAACAATTTGATATTTTCTGATGTAATATAAATGTATTCTAGCTAAATAATGATTCTGACTAGCGGCCATTTTTAAAATGGCCGCCACGGGTGACACAGGACAGATCCAGAATGCCTCCAATCTTTAAAATGTTCCCCATAATGTCTAGTATTAGTGTACCACGTTTCATGCTTTAATCATAAAATGCACGATTATTCACCTATCCGCTGGACTATAAGCAATCTACCAAATGCACTTGCACAATAATTTACAAAAAAAACATGAACTTCATAACTATCCTACAAGACAATTTTATGTATTTTTAAATGTTTTTTTTTGCATACAAGATTGAGGCTCATGTAAGAGCTAACATTAATCACAAAAAACATAAGAGGAATATAAAACATACAACAAAGGGAGCGGGAGACAAGATGGGGAGAAAAAGGGAATTGAACAAGTACAACACTAAAGAACAGGGACATCAGAAGATCTGCGGAACGGAGAGCGAGAGGGCTTGGGGCATGGGGGGAGGGAGTAGGGGAAGTGGGGGAGGGAGATGGGAGAGGTAAAAACAAATGGATACTGCGAGGACTTCCAGGAAAGAAGTCGGTATTTCAAAAAAGTTGATCTGGTGTGAATTAACAGGGGTGGAAAAGATCAAGGTTTTGGATGGGGGAAGATAAGAGATGGTGGTGAACAGCTGTTTTAAAGACCTGGAGGGAGGAGTGGGATTGAAGAGAGTGATGGAGTTTGTTCCAGAGGCGGGAGAAAAGAGGAATGAAAGAGTGAAGGTGAGCAGAGAGTCTTGATTTTGGCAGTTTCACCAGAGGCGCGTGCGATTTGCACTTCTGGAAGCAGAAGAGCTCTCTTCCGATCTCTTCCGGTCATTCGATTTTGGACTCTTCTCTTCTCGGAAGCTCTTCTGCCTCTTCCCGTTATCCAGCAGAAGAGGCGTTTAGAAGAGGAAGAGGAAGAAGAGGCGGAAGAGAAGAGGTTATACTTACGCAGCAAAACTTGCAAGTGAAAACACAATCTGGATATTTGCATCAACTTGTGATGTAGTGTCATCTTTGTCTAATTCTTCCATCATGAGCGTGAGTAATACATGTTTGGCCACCAATTTGCTTCTCTTCTGCCTGTTCGGCGCAAAGCAATCTTCTGGAAGAGGCTTGTGTCTTCGGAAGAGACCAAATCGCACGCACCTCTGAAGAGGGTTGCTGGCAGATCTTGTGTGACCTGAAGGAATATTTGTGGGATAGAGCAAAGACAGAGCTTTGGGAGCAAGGCTGGAGAGGAGTTGGTAGAAGATAGAAAGACCACCAACCTGCCTGCAGTTAGCGAGTCAGAGGCCCTCAGAATCACCTTCATCGCGGGAGAGTCCAATGATTCTGAAAGCTTTGGTTTCAACAGCGTGAAGACGAGCTAGGTGTGAGGCAGGAGCACCAGCCCATAGGGGAGAGCAGTATTCCATTGAGCTGCAAATGAAAGCCTTTTATGTGGTGAGGAGCTCAGGTGTGCCAAGGAAGGACTTCGCACGACGGAGGATGCCCAGTCGGCGACTGGCTTTGGAGGCCAGCTTGTAAATGTGATTTTCCCAGGAAAGATCGTGGCAGATAGTGAGACCCAAAAGCTTGAGTGACAGAACTTCTTGGAGAGGATTTTTCAGAAAGTAGATGGGAGGGTTGTCCAGACGGTCTTTTCAGAGAGACATAGTGAGAGTGTGAGATTTGTCAGGATTGAAAGACATTGAACATGTTTCACATTCCATTCACCAGAACAACCTTTTCAAAAAACACATTTATTTCTACTGGACCTTATTTTTAGAATTCACTTTATTTAAATATAAGATTAACTCCAGGCTTCCATACTTTCAAGAGTATGTTAAAACTCTTTTTATTGTTGAATAAGTACCAAACCGAATACTTATTTTTGTTCCTCTCCATGCCCTCGCTGTTTTTTGGTATTGTCTAGTTTAATTTACTTGTGATGATTTTTTGCCCTTTCTAACTCCCTTTATTTCCCTATATTTTTCTTTTCATTGTATTTATTTTCCTCATTCTTGTCATATTGTTGATTTTGTTATTTTATATTGTCGCGTTCACCGCCAGGATTAACACCCCTGGG
The DNA here is from genome assembly GCF_964187855.1 of Myxine glutinosa. Taxonomy (NCBI): domain Eukaryota; kingdom Metazoa; phylum Chordata; class Myxini; order Myxiniformes; family Myxinidae; genus Myxine; species Myxine glutinosa. Next base: position 22,720,523 of record NC_136270.1, on the reverse strand, counting down.
TGACGAATGGCCAATCGAGCTTTAACTCCGAGGCGTACCCAAATTATGGCGGCTCCTTTTACCCGCGTGGGGTTGGAGGGTCACAAGGCTTACCTGCACGACTGACACGAAGCGGGTTTTTCAAACCATCAACAAATAAACAGGACAGGACAAGTAATTTAAAATGCAACAAATAATGAGTTTAATAAAATAAATGCCAGGAACAAAAATGAACGGCAACTAAAATTCCTAAATTGAGACATCTCAAGACAGACTCATAAAACAGCCACAGGGAGGAATAAACCAAAGTAACAATGTGTGTGTGGTGCGTTTTCCTGCTACTCCATGGTCTCCTCAAGCGGTCCCCGAACCCCGCCGGCTGTTGCATGGGTCCCCGAGTCCTTGCGCGGGAAACGCGTCTTGGCGCGAAGTCACGTTCCGCAAGCCGCCAGCGTAAGGCAGCCAAAGCTCTCTCCTCCGCCGTCCCACACTGCACATGCCACGGAACAGAGTCGTCACGAAGCCAGCACCACCGGGATCAGAGAGAAGGATGCGTTCGCCTTCCACCCAGCCAGGAACAGCGAGAGCGTGCAAATGCAACCACCTATGACCAAGCCCAGCACGAGAGATAGAGAGTGCAAAACGCGACCGCTTGCGATCAAAGCCAGGACCAAGAGAGAAAATGAACCGTGAATACATGCGATGCCAGCCACAAACCAAGAGAGAGCAATGCGTCTGCCAGTGACCAATGCCGGAACCAAAAGAGAGAGAAAATGGCGGTGCTCTGCCATTTTGTCCCTCGTGCTGGAAGGTTTGATGATGACGTCACGCGCGCACCAATCAACAGGTTTGAACAAGTGAAAACATTTTGAAGTGAACAAGCGATTCACATCGCTCCACGGCCATGATGAATCAGCTGGTGGCATCAGTGGTAGTGTTCGGCTCGGGTCGGCCATTGTGTGGTTTATTTAATTTAAGCGCTGATCGCATGGCTGGTGTTGTGGGTGCCATAAGGAATGAAGGGAAAACCACAGAGGCAATTTACATACAGGGAAAGTTACCTTGTACCCTAGCTAATTAGTATAGCTCCACCCCTCGCATGGAGCCAGATATACAACCTCACCGGACATGCGGCCTGACTTAGTTACATCAAGGTGTCCACACGGTATATGGAGCACACTGCCCTATACAATCCTACCTGGCCTAAGGTATTCCATTGCCTACCCCCCATAAACGTAACACAGCCGCCACTCCCTCCCTCCCCCCAGATTACCCCAGAGGGGGCCACAGTCACTTCTCCTCCAGAGCTTGATCCGTACCTGCGGCCACACACCTTCCCCACCCACAAAATCCACAATGACATTTCCTCCCCTGCTGCCATTCAATTCTCAACACATATTATTTAAAGATGGTATTCATTCCCGTGACTGCCATGGTCTGTGTACATGTGAAATCCCCATTCACATTTCCAATCACAACTCCATTTCCATTCTCATGACCACACAAAAACACAACATCTACACATAAACAAACGCCACCCACAAGACACTTTGTGGCACCCAACCCAAAGCACTCACCGACCATGCCGTCACTCTCACCCGCCCCCATTCCAAATTACTCATGTTCCAATTTCTGAGTAAGTACCGAAGCCCTGGGACAGTAAGCATCAAGGTCACAGATTGGTCGGGTCCAAGGATGCCATCCACCTGGCCAAATTCCAAATTTATCCCATGGGGTCAATCAATTTTCCAAATTTCCTTTTTTCCCGCTGTACTGGCAAGCGTGTGGATCCACCTCCTCCGGTGACCTTTCCTACACTACTACCCTTGGCTATGACAGCACGGCCCCTCTACCATGCAAGGACTATCGGGTGAGTTGAGCGGCCGAAATGCCAACATGGCCCATGAGTGTCCATAAGGGTGCGACCCACCATCCATCCTTCAGCCCCCTGCGAGGACCACGACTCCACTAGCCCCAGCTGGCCAATGTGGTGAGCACCTGCTGCTAACTCCGCCATTACCACGGCCTCGGATCTTAGGGGCACGGTCGCAATGCGTGGCATCCACATCACGTCTCCTGCACCTCTCACATCCCCCAGTCCACCCACATGCAGCCACAGTGCCCACCCACATATGACCATGCCCAAGGTCCAGTCGGCAGTCGTGTTCCACCAGGAGACTCAATCCCAGAAGACGTGGCCGCACAGCTCGGCCACCCACATCACCACGTTGATCTCTAAACTGCCCAACTCCGTCCCTACAACCCCGCATCCCAATATTGTCGCCGTCACCCCCGTAGCCAGTTGAAGGCTGTGTCCTATTACTCTATCCATTTTTGTCCCAGCCTCCAACACTTTGGTCTAGCACACTTGGATCAATAATGGTGTCACTGGCCGTGTCCACTATGGCTTCATAAAATTCACCCTTAAATTTTGCATGTAACCTTCAAATTGCCCGTGCCAATTTTTCCACATTTCACTATCTTCACCAAAGAAGGGCGCTTCTCCATACACTTGCCAGCTGAGCATGGCCCCATATGCTCGGCTTGTTCCAATCACTGATTTAATCCCATGGCTCTCTTCCCAAGCTGAGAGTCCACAAATCGCTGCAGATCATCTGTGGAAGCTTATGCTCACACCATCACATTCCACAGATGCCCTAATATGGTTGTCCAGTGGACTATATCATACCTGTCCATGTGGTTCGACCGGCGTCCATAGACCAGCACAGCATGGCAGGTCACCACATGCTGGCTGTCGCAGAGTCTCAGGGAGAGGCTGTCAGGCCGTATGCCCGGGTGGTCACCACATCAGACCCTTGTTGGCCGTCCGTGGTGCCACCACCAAAGCGCAACCCACAACACCTCCCCCTAGTCACTAGTGATACTCATGATACACCCTACCAGGTGCCTGTGAGAAACCACCTTGGACCCCCAGTGGTCTAAACCCTCACCAGGGTCCGGCGATTCTGCCGGCCCGAGACACTCGCTCGGGCTTTGCCCCAATGGACAAGGGAGCCACACTCCACCAGATCCCCCGTGTGACCCAGGTCATACCATGACACCCATGGTTGGACCCCATGTCCATATCCTGCCAGCGCAGCCCCTCAGCTGGCTGGCGTAACCCAATTTCGAAAGGGGCAAATTTTACACGAGGCTGACCCCAATGACTTCTCCTGTTCCGAATTTTGCAGCCCGGGGATCAACTCCCTCCATGGCTGCGGCAAATTATACTCCCATTTAAATTTAAATTTAATTTTAAATTTACTTTTGAAAATTTTGGCATCGTGTGCCCAACCGCAGCTGCAGGTTACAACCCCTTCTTCGGGTCTTTATGCCCCTCCCTGCAGCTGTTCTAAATTCCTCTTGGGGATCGCTTTTTCCGAGGCTCTATTTCCCAACTCTTCCATGTCCGAGTCCAGCTAGGGGCCAAAACACACCCCTCCCCCCCCCCCTTAATTTTTTCCTCATTTCATTTTTGCCTTCCAATTGCTCATTCGTCTCCCTCATTGCCAGCCCTTGTGATGACAGCTGGTGGCGTCAGTGGTAGTGTTTGGCTCGGGTCGGTGATTGTGTGGTTTATTTAATTTAAGCGCTGATCGCATGGCTGGTGTTGTGGGTGTCATAAGGAACAAAGGGAAATCTACAGAGGCAATTTACATACAAGGAAAGTTACCTTGTACCCTAACTAATTAGCATAGCTCCACCCCTCGCATGGAGACAAATATACAACCTTACCGGACAAGCGGCCTGACTTAGTTGCATCAAGGTGTCTACACGGCATACGGAGCACATTGCTACCCTATACAATCCTACCTGGCCTAAGGTATTCCATTGCCTACCCCCCATAAACGTAACGATATGTAATATATAAGGGTCTATAATCTGCAAGCTTTGCTTATTAATCGATTCCTCCACAACTTTACTTGCATGAACATACAGGGAATTCAGACTCAGATGTTGAAAGCAAGGAAGATCTATTTGTTTAATCCATGTCAACAAAACAATCTTTGTAACTTCCTGGATCTGTGTGGTATTTCTTTGCATTCTACTTTTTTATACTTTATTTTCTCTGTCATTTGACTCAAATTGTTTGAAATACGAATATAAATGAGGATGATGATGATGATGCTATTCATTGTTATCTCAAATTGGTTAATGTACAATATCATTTTGATTTCATAATATTTTTTTCCATTCGAGAGTGCGAAAAAGGTATTGTTTTTTGGAGTTGTTCTACAGATTGCTGTAGATGGGTAGAATTACCTTTTTCGGCATCTTTCTTTGGTTATCTTTGTATATTCTTGCAATAGACAATCGACTGCTAAACTGATTGAAAAGCAAATCTGATCTGCTATGAGGAAATGTATCTTCTACCTTTTTTTTAGCACGGGTACATGCTGAGATAGACCGAGTGTTGGGTGAACGAGCCCCAACAATGGCAGACCGGGAGAACCTTCCTTACACCAACGCGGTCATTCACGAGATACAGAGATTCTCCGACATCATCCCCATGAATATCCCACATGCCACGACCACTGACGTCGAGTTCAATGGTTTCCTCATCCCCAAGGTGTGTTTTTCAAAGAGTAATTTGATAAGCAATTGTTTCCTTCTGCCTTTTATTACTACAAGGTGTGCACAGTGGCATCAATAAATTTATCATGAGAATCATTGTTCAGGGCTCTGTGCCAAATGTTCAGGTCTCTGTGCCAAATGTTCAGGTCTCTGTGCCCTGAACATTTGTCCTTTTGGTTAAAATGAAATGAAAGTCTAATAAAGGAGATTAAATGTACGACATTTTATCAGTGGATGGATGTAATCTACTCCCAAGTCCAAATCACATGTTCACATCTGTTCCTTGAGTTTACAGGATACATCCAGAAGTAGTTTACTATTACTTGCCTGTGAAGTGTCTACCCTACCCGGCGTGTACCCTGGTTTAGAATAGGTACACCGTATCCCTGCGTGTCCTAAGAGGCAACTAAAAGGGTTGGCGTCAGGAAGGGCATCCGGCCATATAACATTGCCTCAAAAAGGGAACCATGACAATTACAATGACATATGGGCAGGGTACAGCCCGAAGTACCCCGTGGGGGACCCCACTCCCTCTCGTCAAAACTCAAGGTGGGGAACCCGATCGAAGCAAGGGTGGAAATCACTCCATTTATGACGACGAAACGTCTGATGCCCGACGTGGAGATCGGTTTCTGAGGTTTGGAACATGGAATGTAGGGACAATGACAGGGAGATCAGGAGAAGTGGTGGAAGTATTGGTCAGAAGAAGAGTGGACATATGTTGTGTGCAGGAGACGAGATGGAAGGGAAGTGGTGTGAGAATGGTGAAGGATGGGCAGGGACAGAAATACAAGTTTGTATGGCAAGGGTGCCTGGAAGGAGTGCATGGTGTTGGTGTCCTGTTTTCTGAGGAGTTTGTAGACAGTGTGGTGAGTGTGACTAGAGTGAGTGATAGGTTGATGATGGTGAAAATGATGATTGGAAAGCTCTTGGTGAAGGCCATCTCGGGATATGCTCCGCAGGTCGGTTGGAGCGATGAAGAGAAGGACAAGCTCTGGTGTGCAATAGAGAAGCTGATGTAAAACGTGAAAGATGAGGAAGTTGTTGTGGTAGGAGGAGACCTTAATGGACATGTGGGAAGGAGTATGGACGGTTTTGAGGGAGTTAATGGGGGTTACGGATATGGTGTGGGAAATGGAGAAGGTGAAAGGATTTTGGAGTTTGCTGATAGAGCTGGTTTGTTGATTTGTAATACTCAGTTCCAGAAAGAGGATAATAAGCTTGTTACATACACGTCAGGTGGGTCGACGACAACCGTTGACTACCTGATGGTGCGTAGGCGAGATAGGGGGCACCTCCGAGACACAAAGGTGATCCCGGGGGAGTAGGCTGTTTCACAGCACCACTTGGTTGTCTGCGACATAAGGGTGAAAGGTGCGAGGAGAACTCGGCGGGTGAAGTACCAACCGAGAATGAAGGTGTGGAGGTTGAAAGAGGTGACAGTGAGGCAGGCATTAAAAGAGAGGCTGAGTATGGCAGAGGATGATGTGGTTGAGCTTGAAAGTGGTTGGATGTCAATGAAAGATAGTCTGTTGGGAGCCGTTGGTGAGGTTTGTGGATGGACAAAAGGACCACCGAGGCACTCAAACATGGTGGTGGGATGATGAAGTTGGAAAGAGGATTGAAGAGAAGAGGAAGAAGTTCAAGGAGTGGCAGAAGGTGAAGGGTACGGGAGCAGAAAAAGCAGAGCATGAAAGTTATAAGGCAGCCAAGAAGGATGCAGAGAAAGAGGTAGCAAAGGCGCAGGAGGCATGTAGGAAAATGTTCGGAGAACGCTTTGATTCGGAAGAGGGTGAGAGAGCGGTATTCGGGATTGCAAAGCAGATAGTGAAAGAGGTGTGGTGTGATGGGGGTGAGTTGCTTGAAGGATTAAGTGGGACAAATCGTTGTGGACCCAGATGGAAATAAACGAAGATGGAAAAGACATATGGAAATGCTGTTGAATGCAGAGAATGAATGGGATGGCAACATAGAGAGTAACCCAGTTTTAGGACCGGCAGAGAAGACAACTGAGAAGGAAGTTGAGGAAGCGATAAAAGCAATGAAGAGTGGAAAAGCGGGAGGGCCGACAGGAGTTGTGGGAGATATGTTGAAGGCAGCGGGAAGTTGGGGTGTAAAGAGAATGACAGAGATCTGTAATCTGGTGGTGAAAGAAGGCCGTATTCCAGTGGATTTGGAACTGAGTACCCTCGTCCCTCTATACAAGGGGAAAGGTGACCCTCTGGACTGTGGCTCATATCGAGCGATAAAGTTATTGGAGCATGGAATGAAGGTATTGGAAAGGGTGTTGGAGAAGAGAATAAGGAAGAAAGTGAAGATCAACAAAATGCAGTTTGGATTTATGCCAGGAAGAGGAACGACACACACTTTTTATTGTAAGGCAGTTGCAGGAGAAGTACATGGAGAAGAGGAAGAAGTTGTTTCTTGGGTTTGTTGATCTTGAGAAAGCATTTGATGGGGTTCCACACGAAGTAGTGACATGGGCATTGAGGAAGTTAGGAGTGGAGGAATGGTTGATCAGAGTAGTGATGGCAATGTACGAGAGAGCGTGCACAGCTGTAAGGACAAAGGACGGGAACAGTGGTGAGTTTGAGGTGAAGGTGGGAGTGCATCAGGGGCGTTACTAAGTCCACGACTATTTGTAGCTGTGATGGAGATAATGGCTCTGAATGTCAAGGAGGGTTTACCATGGGAGTTGTTGTATGCAGATAATCTGGTGTTGATTGCAGAGAGTATGGATGGACTGAAGGAGAAGATAAACAAGTGGAAGGAATGTTTGGAGACAAAGGGTCTGAAGGTGAATATTGGAAAAACGAAGGTGATGGCAAGTGGTAAAGCATGTGGTGAGGTGGAAAGGACCAGGAAGTGGTCCGGTGCTGTGTGTAGGAAGGGTGTCAGAGTGAACTCCATTCAATGTACAATGTTTTCTGAGTGGGTTCATCAAAAATGTAGTGGTCTAAGAGGGTCATTAACCAGTGTGGCAGCTACATTCGAGTGTAAGGTGTGCACAGAGGGAGCTACAGTGGTGGGAATGTTGAGTTGGATCTTGGAGACGGCGTGAAGCTGGAAGGTGTGAAAACATTTTGCTACCTAGGAGACATGCTGAATGGAGAACGTGGATCAGACTCGGCAACGGTTGCTCGAGTGAGATGTGTTTGGAAGAAGTTTCGGGAACTGAGTGGCGTGCTGATGAGGAGGGGAGTGTCATTGAAGCTGAAGGGAAAGGTGTATGCTGCATGTGTAAGAAGTGTTATGATTTATGGCAGCGAGACATGGGTAATGAACGTAGAGCAGCAACGAAGGCTGGAAAGGGTGGAAATGTGAATGGCTCGGTGGATGTGCGGAGTATCGTTGAGAGAGAGGAAGACAAATGATGAATTGCGAAAGATGATGGGAATAGAGCCTGTGATGGATGCTGTGAAGAGAAACAGGTTGAGATGGTTTGGTCATGTGTTGAGGAAGGATGAAAGTGACTGGTTGAGGAGAGTGATGGAAATGAATGTAGAAGGAAGTAGAGGACGGGAAAGACCGAAAAAGACTTGGCTAAAGATGGTGGAAGAAGAAATGCGGGCAAGGGGGTTAACAAGGAGAGATGTAGAAAATAGGGCAAAATGGAGAAGATTGTCATGGGGACCGCAAGGCTAACCCCTGCTCTACCAGGGAAAATGGCCTTAAAATGCCTGTTGTGTTTTTGTTATTGAAGTGTCTTCCCTGTGTATGATTCCTGATCCAGAAATAACCTGTCACCCTGGTACTTCGCTAGCTGGTCTATCCATCATTAAGGGTGCTGTCCTTCGGAGGGGATGTGTAGCCTTGTGGAAGATAAAGATCCCGTGATACCTTTTGAAACAGAGTAGATCATCATGTGGCAATAATAACTTTTCTTATTTTTATTTTCTTTGTTATAAGATCGAGTCTCATAAAGAGGGTGTTGACAGATGTATAAACAGGTAACACACTGACATTGCGGCAGTGGAGCCACCATTGGACCCAGTAAGGAGAAAGTGAGCAAATAGGAAAATAGGAGAGAGAAGGGGAGGGAGGAAAGCAAGACGATTGGGTTCGGTTACGTTAGGTATGGTTAATGGGTGTACAATAGATTGTGGATGGGGATAGAGGAAGATGTGAGGTGGTAGTGCACCACCTACTTGAAGCCATGGGGATATGAGTCAGATGGAACAGCATCAAAACGAAAAGATGCTGCACATCAACATTATTTTACTCCTATTTTCTTACATTTGTAGAACCAAGTCTGGACTTTGGCAGTTTAACCAGAGGGGGTTACTGGTAGAATGTGTGCATCCTGAAATTGATTGAGAGAGTGGGGGGGGGGGGGGGGGGGGGGAGAGAGAGAGAGACTTTTGAAGCTCTTCTATATATATATAAAAGAAAGTTTTTGTTTGTTTGTCTGCACAGGCTAATCTCCTGAACGGTGAAAGATAGGAAAAAAAAAACCTCTGGAACAAAAAATGTTGGGACGGGCCCCGGGAAGGTTATAGGCTAGGTGGCGAGGCCGGTCGAGGCCGCTTCGGCTGGGCTGGGCCCATTTCGCAATTAAAAGCTGAGCTGAATTATAGTAGTCGATCTTCTTCGTCCGCAAGTAAAAGCTGAATTATAGTAGTAAATTCATTCAAAAAGAACCCGGGCAACGCCGGGTGCTTTCGGCTAGTTTATTATAAAGGTAAGAAAACCACAAGTCATGCAAATAATAAAGTCACAACAATTCCAAACATGTGCAGCCGAACAACGACAATAAAAACACCAAACACTAAAATAAAAATTTTAGCAAACCATTATCAAGTTTACAAAACCCACCCTTTACACACCATTTTTCCACAAAGGTTTGTAAATCATCTTTCATTTGGCAAAAAGAAAATTCCAAGCGTAACCTTGCCATGACCAGAGCCTTAAACACAATTACCACATCACATAAAATATCAGCATTTGCCAGGAGCTTTGCTTTTCTTGTTTTGTAGATTGCTAATTTTCCAATAGAAATTAAGAAATGAACAAGTGCAGTCTCAGAGCATTTTTTGTAACTCAGTGGTGTTCCAAAAATAAAAACCCGTGTAGAAAAAGAAAAGTTCATACGATTAAAAAAAGTTGATAAAAAACCAAGAAGGGAGAGAGTCTTACACAATCTACGTAAGCATGGAAAAGGTCTTCAGAAATCATACAAAAGGGGCATTCCACTGAATTATCCTCATTAAAACGATGTAATAAAACATTGGAGGGCAACACCATATGGGCGAGTCTCCAAGCAATATCACCAGTTCTTTTAACAATCGGTGAAACATACATTGCAGACCATTGCGGATGGGAGGGAGACCCAGAAGGCAGTTTCTCTTTCCATCGAGCCCCAAAATAAACTAGCTGTAACGAGGGAAACCGGACTGAAATACACAAACGATACAGTCTCTTTTTATCCTTGCTGGAAAGTAGTGAGGAGGATAACAAGATAGATGTTGTGGCGCTATCAGCCGGCAGGCTAGAGCAAGTACAGATCTGTGGTGGTGTATGGTGGTCACCAATGTTGGTGGTTAATCTCAGGCCCAGGTGCCTAAACACACACAGGATTTCCTGTAGGACCTTGGCGACGCTCCTCAAAGATCTGATACCAGTTCTTACTTGAAGATGTCCTGCGGAGAACCAACTATTCCTGTTACAGTCACGAAGGTCCCGAGTCGTGCTCACTCCAGCACTCAAAAAACGTTGAACAAAAGCACGTGAGTGAGGAATAGCAGGAAAGAGGGCATTGTAGAAAAGGGGTTCCCGGAGGAACCTTTCACTGTTGTACGTCCGCATTTACTGAGTTACTGAAATGGGAGGAGAGACAGACAGAGACAGAGAAAGAGGGTTGGTGGTCTTACTCACCGCAGGCAGGTTGGTGGTCTTTCCGTCTTCGACCGACTCCTCTCCGGCCTTGCTCCCCCAGCTCTCTCTGGGCTCTGTCCCCCAAATATTCCTACAGGTCGCACAAGATCTGCCTGCAACCCTCTTATGGTTAAACTGCCAAAATCAAGACTCTCTGCTCACCTTCACTCCTTCATTCCTCTTTTCTCCCACCTCTGGAACAAACTCCGTCACTCTCTTCAATCCCACTCCTCCCTCCAGGTCTTTGAAACAGCTGTTCACCACCATCTCTTGTCTTCCCCCATCCAAAACCTTGCTCTTTTCTACCCCCGCTAATTTCACCCCAAATCCCCTTTTTTGAAATACCAACTTCTTTCCTGGAAGTCCTTGGTGTCCTTGTGTTTTATACTTCTCCCACCCCCCCCCTCCCCCTTCCCACGCCTCCTCCCCCCAAGCCCTCTCCCTCCCACACATCTCCCGATGTCCCTGCTCTCAAATGTTGTGTTTGTGTGCTTTCCCTTCTCTCCCCATCTTGTCTACCGCTCCCTCTTTTTATATATTTTGTTTGTGTTTGATTTTTATTTTTTTTGGTGATAAATGTTAGCTCTTTCACGAGACTCAATTCTGTATACAAAAAAAATATATTTTAAAAAAAAAAAGAGAAAGAGCAAGAAAGCAGAGGGCGCTCGACCAGAAGAGAGGCTGTGATAAAGAGACGCCACTAACCTGTTTGTGCAATGTGAGAGTAATGGGCCTTGTGCTTTGGCCTCTATATGGGGGATTCCAATAATGTTGAGACCTTTAGATTCTTCAAACTTCAAGAGAGACAAGAGTGATGCTGAAGTGTCAGCACATAGTGAGAGCAGTATATTCAGGTACAGACAATGACTTCATGTCGGTTATGAATGGTTGTGAATTTTTCAAGAAATGACTTGGAATGAAGGAGGATGCACATGTGTGGTGATATGGGAATAGTTTCGTGGTGAGAGAGACTCATTCACAATGGTCCTCTTGGGCTTCTTCGTTCATTGCTACATGTCGTGGTGAGGGAGCTTCGTTCATTATAACGAGCTGTGTAGGTTTTGAACTGATTGATTTTTCTGGTAAGCATTTACTTGAGGTAAGATGAATAACCACGACTTTAAGGTATTGAGGAGAGTGGCGAGAGTGGGACATAAGGAAGAGGTGGGAGAGGGGGAGGGATGAGTGCCTTAGGGGTGGTGGAGAGGAGTTGAGTGTGGAGGGAGAGGGGTGGGAAAGGGAGGAAGAATGAGTGGTGTGTGTGTGTGTGTGTGTGTGTGTGTGTGTGTGTGTGTGTGTGTGTGTGTGTGTGTGTGTGTGAGAAGGAGCGCGCACAAGGTTCGTAAAGTAGGTAGGGCAGTAGGTCCAGGTGGGCAGCCCAGACAGCGCTGCTGATTGGTGACCTGAATGTCCCAAATCTATCTGGATGACACTAGCTCAGCCAGTTGGGCAGCAGTTCAGAAACGAGGTCAGCCTAGGTAGTTTGAAAGTGAGCTCATTCGGGGGGAGGGGGAGAGGGTTGAGGTGGTGGAGATGCTGCAGATAATGAGGTTAGAATTGTTGTGTGTGCAGGAGACCAGATGGAAAGGAGACAGGGCGAGGAGGTTGGTAGGAGGATACAAGATGTTGCATGGAGTGGGGATGGAAGGAGTAATGGTTTGGGAATAAGATTATTGGAAAGAGATCAGCAAGCTGGTGGTCAGAGTGGAAAGATGGGAGGGTCGGATAGTTATGCCATGGGTGGTGATACAGAGGCGAATTGTGTGTGTTGTTTCGGTTTATGGGCCACAAATGGGAAGGACTGGGGCGGAGAAGAAAGTTTTCAGGGATGCACTGGAGAGAATGATGGGAATTGTTGAGATGGAGCTGATGCTGTGCATTGCCAGGGATTTTAACAAGCATGTGGGAGTAGCGAAGCCGGGTGAAGAGGAATGTGGTGGTAAATTTGGTTGGTGGACGAAGAATAGAGAGGGACATGAGCTGGTGGAGCTTGTGGCAAGGAATGGGAACACCATAGCTGGTTCATTCTTCCAAACGCGGGAGAGCCACAAGATTAACTTAAGGAGTGGACAGCATAGAACATAATTTGATTTGGTGGTGGTAAGGCAGCAACAGCTGTGGAGGGTTAAGGATTGCAAGGCACTGGTGGGAGAGCATGTTATCACCCAGCATAATCCTGTGGTGTTTGTAATGAGGAGGAAGAAAAGGAGGGAGGTTAAGAGCAGGGGTCAGAAGGTTATTAGGTGGGGGAAGTGTAGGGAAAATGTCATCGTAGAGTACCAGGTGGTCCACAAGTGTTGTTTGCAAGGACGTCAGGAAAAGGTGCATTGTCAAGGGATAGAAAGCAGGTATGGTGGACAGAGGAAGTGGTGAAGGCAGTTTGTGAAAAGAAGCAAATAGGAGCAAGAAGAGCTGTGGATAAGGTGAGCAATGCTATGAAAGAGGAGGTTTACAACAAGTTGGAAGGTGATGGTGGGAGGATGATGATCTATAAATTGGCTTATGATAGGGATGAGGACACCAAGGACATAAAAGGGGGAGGTGGTGATTCAGGATGGTGGTGGGATGATAGTGACCAAGAGGGGCGCACCATTGAAGGTGAGGGAAGGATATGTCAAAGAGCTCTTGAAGGTAGGAGTGAGATTGAATAGAACGTGGAAGTTGGTTGCACCGATGAGAAAAAAAAGAAAAAAGGAATGAATGAGTGGAGGTGTGCAGTGATTCTGGCTTTTGGGCGAAGGGGGTTGCGGGGTTGCTGGTGTGCCATGTGCACCCTGCGGAAACCTGTGGGGTGGGAGGAGGGAAGGGGAAGACCAAAGCATGGAAAGAGCAGAGGGTGCAAAACCAGAAAGGAGGGCAGTAGAAGAGACTCCGCTTCATCGTGGGAGATATTGCAATGATCTTGAAGGCCTTGGATAGGAGTTCAGGCATGTCAGGGAAGGAAGGACGTTGCACGCCAGAGGATGCCCAGTTGGTGACTGTCTTTGAAAGTCAATTTTGAAATTTGAAGGCCAAAATGTGATTTGCCCAAGAAAGATCCTGGCTGATTAATGATACCAAAGAGTCTGAGTGACTGAACTTCCTCAGCAGGATTGTTAAGAAAGTCGATGGAAGGGATTGCCAGACAATCCTTTTGGAGAAAATGTGAGTAAGAGTGATTTGTCAGGATTGAACAAATCCATTATTTATTTGTTTAAATACCAATTCTTAAGGAGTGGTTATGCCTCGATAAGAAGTTACATCCTTGTTTTTTTACATGTAAATGGCATTGTAAATTTGTATTCACTTGGAGCTCTGCTCCACAAACAGTTGCATTTCAGTTCTCTTTGAGTTTTGATATGATGGTTATTCAGTGCAGTTATCAGGTGTTACTTTATCAAAGTCTTTCTTTTACCAAACCATATTTAGGGGACACACATTATTCCTCTGCTTCACTCTGTGCATCGAGATGCCAAAGAGTGGGCCACTCCATACGACTTCAACCCGTCACACTTCCTGGATGAGAATGGAGGCTTTGTAAAACGTGATGCTTTTATGGCCTTCTCAGCAGGTAATTCGACATATACAAGAATTTTGCTCACATTTCCTCCACAATTGTAACATCTACCAAACTAATTTGACAAAAGAATGGTGATAATAATTGTTTTTATTGCATTGTTGTTTATTGTACATGGAGCATCATAATACGCGTTTTCCCCTTTATGTATTATCTATCTTCTATCTTCTATCTATCTATCTTCTATATACTGCATATAAAATAAAGTTTTTGTTTGTTTGTTTGTCTGCACGCGCTAATCTCCTGAACGGTGAAAGATAAGAGGAAACCTCTAAAACCAAAAATGTCAGGACGGGCCTTTGGGAAGGTTATAGGCTAGGTGGCGAGGCCGGTCGAGGCCCACCTCGGCCGGGCTGGGCCCATTTCACAATTAAAAGCTGAGCTGAATTATAGTAGTCAATCTTCTACGGCCGTGGGTAAAAGCTGAATTATAGCAGTAAATTCATTCAAAAAGAACCCGGGCAACACCGGGTGCTTTCGGCTAGTATATATATATATACATACACACACTAGCAGAAGTACCCGACATTGCCGGGCGGGGGAGGGGAGGGGAACGGGGGGAGAGCGAGCCCCTTGGTAAATAAAGCGAGCGATTTTTTTTTTTCATATCGTTCATAGCGTCGTAGCGTTCATAGCGATTTTTTTTTCATAGCGTTTCAGAGCGTCATAGCGATTTTTTTTTTCATAGCGTCATAGCGTTCATAGCGTCATAGCGTCATCACGTGATCGCTCTGAGCGAATCAGCGCCCACCTGCTCTGATTACGTTGATTCCGTGCGCTGAAATGCGCTGAGGTAAATATGAATAAAAATATGGATCGTCAAATATTTTGAGTTCGGCCATGTTCGTCCCAGGCTCAATGGCCATGTCTATGCCAAATATCAAGCACGTAAGCCTCTCCGTTTAGGAGTCTATCGGTAACATCACACACACACACACACACACACACACACACACACAAACTGTGTTTTATATATATATATATATATGTACAGTATATATATATATATATATATATATATATATATATATATATATATATATATATATATATATATATATACATATACATTTTATATATATACATTTTATATATATACATTTTATATATATACATTTTATATATATACATTTTATATATATACATTTTATATATATACATTTTATATATATACATTTTATATATATACATTTTATATATATACATTTTATATATATACATTTTATATATATACATTTTATATATATACATTTTATATATATATATATATATATATATATATACAGTGGGACCTCTAAATCCGAATTTAATTCGTTCCAGCGGCAGTTCGGATTGGGAAAAGTTCGGAATTAGAAACTATTTTCCTCATTAGAAATAATGGAAAGTGAATTAATCCGTTCCTGGACCCCAAAAATCCATTATCAAGACACTTAACTGCAAATACACATGATTCAAGGTAAAATAAGATGAGTAAATGCCCGAAATATCAAATAATAATAATAATAAAAACAAGAAATAAATGTACTAACATGAAAATAACTGCATTTACCTTAGTGGAGAGTTCTGATGGTGCATGTGGAGGCTGGAGAGGAGGAAGGAGGGAGAGGGTTTTATTGCTTGGAAGGTGAGGCACCTTCCAAGCTAACATCAGATGACTGTGCTTCTGGTGTTTGCTCTGTTTGTCTCTTAACACCACTTGTAGAGGGTTGGGGCTCACTAGGCTTGCTTTCTTTAGAGAACCACCTCTCCAAAGTTTCCTGGTGTTGGCGACTTTTCTTAATTTTTCTGAAGTGGTCAATCACATTGTCACCGAACAAGTTAATTCTCCTGTTAACCACTGCTTTATTAGGGTGCCACCTTTCAACAATGGCCTGTGTTTTAGACCAATGGAAGCACAGTTCTTTAATTTCAGCACTGGAAATGTTACCACTAGCTCCCTCTTCCTCCTCTGAATAAATTTCCACTGCCACTTCTTCTTGCTGCATCTTGTGGAGGTGCTGAAGTTCTTCTGTGGTGAGTTCCTTGTTGTGATCCTCCACTAACTCCTCCACATCCTCTTCACTCACCTCCAAGCCCATGGACTGACCCAATGCTACAATAGCAGGCACAATAGGTTCTTCAAAGCCTTCAAAATCTCGACGTTCGCGGTGGGAAATATGAACGACGCTAACGCTATGTTGGCGGTTCGGTTATAGAAATACATTCGGAATTAGGGACAAAATTTTCTCGAATTTACGGTTCGGAATTAGAGTAGTTCGAGATGAGGGGCGTTCGGAATTAGGGGTCACTACTGTATATATATTGTTACAGACGTGGCTTGGATGTTATTTACCGAGCGGTTTTATGGTATGACCACGTCTGCACAAGTTACCCGATTGTGCCCGAACGTTGACTAATCGCGCTATGCTAGACCAATGAAGGAAAAAGAAGACACACGGCTGGAATTAATACGACACGACACCAGGGATACGGTTCTCAAAGGTTGTTATTACAATAATGCGGAAGGTTTAGATTACAGGGACAAGAGGGAAACATAGGAAGGTGGGCACTTAAACACACTTATATTAACCCCAACGGACGACAGATAAACGGGACAAGGCTCACTCACACGGGGTTTGATGGCAAAGAAAGCGGGTAGCGATCGCTCCAGGTGCACCTGGGCTCAGGGCAGGATCACGTACGGTCCAGTTTAAGAGATGCGGTGGAGGTATTGCAGCGCTCGAGGGGTGGCGACTTCTCTCTCCAGGCTGAGGGCGCATCTCACGTCACATCCGGCGCGGGGCCGCGTATATCCGGCGGGGAGTGACACGCCCTCGGCTCGTTAGCTCCGCCTCGTGGAATCGGCACGTTGCTTCTCATTGGGTACGTGCGGGGGGGTTACTGGCTCCGCCCCTGACGAGGAGCTGACAAGGAGCCCCTTCGTGGTAACCCCGTGGAGCGCATGGTCTGGAGCTAATCGAGCCGGTGTGAGGACGCATCCTCCCCCGCTCCGCCGCCATCTCCTCTGTTGTTGTTGTAATTGTTGGGGAAGAAGATGGAAGGAGGTATGGGAAAGGTCCTAAACTCACTACTGATGCCATATAATCACATTCTGGTGCAACGAAGAGTCATAATTAATGGAAACGAGGCCTTAACTGACATAGATTAAGAATAACTAGGAAGATGTCCGAAAGTTGTCTACGTGTGGTGCGGTGGACCTGGGCACGACATTTAATGGGGGAATAAGGGGAAGGTCGGCTCTACTGATTGTTATTTACATGCAATGGGACTAGGGAATGGGGGATCGGGGAAAGTTGGGGAGTATTGGAGAAAATAGGGGAATATTTACAAGCGGATATGGAGGCCAAATTCCATATTCGCAACATTGCACCCTTCTCTACCCTCGGGGCGTCCCGACCCGATAAATTTTTACCTACTTTAGTGTGGCACGCAATGTAGTTCCCTCTACTATTAACTCTACCCTGAGTGCGACAGTTTTACAGATATTCACAAATGAGTAAATATGTCCCCCTGCGACGTTGCACCCTTCTCCTCACAGAAACACACCCACAGGATAACCGAATCCGGAAAGAATTCTCAAACTAAACATACAGCCGGTAGGGAGCATTATTTACAAGACTACGCTGCTATTTACACTACGATCCAGGACCTGTCTTTGGAGGAACACATGCAGATGTTATGCATAGAGAGAGCGCGCTTGCCAACATCGATACACCAACCCACGAGTGCTCTGTGGCCGACGGCCTTTAATAACGTGCAGAGCACCCTTTCCCAGCATCAAAAGCACCACCCCACCACCAATCGGTGCAGTCACCATTGTTCATTGGAATAAAAATAAATTCGACAACCCCTAACCCTGCAGGTGTCTCTTGCTCTTCTTGTGGTGCACTTGGTGGTAACTAAAAGTGGTTCACCTGTATGGCATAGGTGCCACGTTGACCCATAGGTCCATCCCCGGGTGGTGCTTGGCCGCAAACGAACTGCGGTCCATTGTGGGTGGCCACAAACATTGCGGTCCATATGGTGTATCGATCCCGGCAGCAAACAGCGAAAGTGCAGGCCCACAACTGCGCAGCCAGCACCTCTCTCTCCTCTCTCTCTACCCCAAAGCCAGATCCTCGGAGGTGGGAGACAAAAGAAGAAACAAGTGAGTAAGGTGGTAAGGGCGCAAAAGTGCACGCAATATAAGGTAATGCACACTGGGGGCACATGGGAACCAGGTGAGACAGGTACGTTCCTATCGTACGCCCCCCCCCACCAGGTAACCTACATGGCCCCTCCCTTACCCCTTACTGTATCCACACAACACAACACTACCCATAAACATCTACTTTACAAATCAACAAACATCCCTACTGTCTTCCCCGTTCCTCCCATAAACCAAATTCGTCTTCTCTCCCTCCTAACCAATCAAATTTGCCATTTTCAACTCTCATCAAAATTTGCCATCTCCAACTGCACATCAAAATTTGCCATCACCAATTCATCATCAGTCCCTCCTAAGGAGGGAGAGATGGAATCACCCCAATGTCTCATCCACGTCGTGATGCGTCTCACAAATCCACAGCAATCTCATTTCCTGCACACAGAACAAAGAAAACACAGGTGTGGAGTCATCATCATCACCACAGGTAAGTGGCTGCGTATGGTGCGACAGGTTCTTCAATCCTAACTATTTCCTAAATGACTTTAACAACTTTACACTACCCGGGGTCTTTCTCCGGCCAAACCATTGGCCCTCTTACTCTATGGGTTCTAAAAACCAATTCCCATTGGCCAACCTGTGGTGCTTTTCAATTTGGGGTCTCACTCCCCCGATTCATCTCCCGGTGCCCTCGCACAATTTCTGGGCTGCGGCGTGTACCTCTCCCAGTGGGTCTACCCACCTGCACACCTCCACCACTGCAGTTGCCTCCGAGCTTACCTGCTCCTTACCCTAACCTAACTACCTGGGGAAGGCCCTCTGGCTCTCTCCCCACTCCGTGCCCTCTCTGGCACTGGGCTGCCCGATCCACACCCGGGATCCTCAGGCACCCACTCACAACTACCGGCTCCCAGAGCCCACCTGCGGCCTCACCTGGCCGACATCCTCACAGTGGTGG
This sequence comes from Myxine glutinosa, assembly GCF_964187855.1. Lineage (NCBI taxonomy): Eukaryota > Metazoa > Chordata > Myxini > Myxiniformes > Myxinidae > Myxine > Myxine glutinosa. Next base: position 22,701,437 of record NC_136270.1, on the reverse strand, counting down.
AGTGCCCAACCAACTACACACACTAACAGGCTACACGCCCAGCCATTTCCACAACACTAATGCACCCATTCACAACACCATTCTGCAACCGCACCACAAATGCCAATATCCAACCACAATTTACCTGTACCCTCTACCTAACACTTACACTACCCGCCCCGGGTACTCGTGAAAGGGGTCCACTCTTCCCCCATCCACACCTTCGCACCATGCACACCACTCCGTACCACTCACTCCAACTCTCTCCACACACCTGTACCTGCACACCTGTGCTCTCACACCTGGTGCCACCTGCACCCTTCTCTCCCCAAGCGCATTCGCGCTGATCCACAACACTCCCTACTCATACACGGCTCCACACACCTGTCCAGTTGCACACCTGTGCAATCACACCTGTTCACTTCTCACAAACACGGCATCATCTCAGCTAACTACTCCCTTCTGAAACTTGCGCTTCCCAGTCGTCCCTTTAAACTATTACGCTCCCACGTCATTATCATCCACACTAATCTACCTGCGTCCCTACTACAGGTATCAGTCACTAACTAACCTTAACGTTACCTAAGGTCATCTTCTCTAGATCCCTACACACAATATCCTAACCCACCCGGGCTAGTTTTCACTGCCATACACCCCATAAGCTATTGCTCCTTTGCCCCACATGGGAAGGATGGTGGATTTGCCATCCCACCACATCGGGGGTCTCTCACTACCAATTTCGCTCGTCCAAATCCAACAAATTAAAAATTTGCCAATCATCTGCCAATCACTGTACCATTACCAATCATCACTCTGCCAATCCTTTGCCAATCATCAAATTTTGTTTTTCTCTAATTTTGGGTCAAAAACACTAACCTCATCACCCAGTCTACTCACTACTGCCTCTCGGTGCGCCAATTCCTGTCCAAAGCCCGGCTTCGTAAAGCCAAGCAATGGATGCTGGTTGTTTTGTGCCAGCGGCTGGATGCGTCCGGCACTCGGTGCAGGGACGGGGGCTTACCCGGGCCGAGATCCCACGCATCACCTCGGCGTGGAGCCATCCAATGTCCCGATCTCGACCTGCCGGAATTCCTCAACAAAAAGTGGTCGCCATGACGACTCTTTCTATCGGGCCGCCCGCTCCGCCTAGTGGAGCACGGACGTTCAAAGCGAGGCCCAGCACGGATCGCGCACGGCGGTCCTTTTGAACCCGCCGTGGCTCGGATCCCCGCTGGTTCTCGCGGCACGCGAAACCCGGCACGCACCGAGGGCCCGCTTCGGCTAAAAGTCGACCTAACCTTTAACCCGGTCACCGTCGATGCTTCACCTGCTTGCTTACACCCCGCAGCCCGTTCCTTGCTCACACCTCCAGCCGTTTCCATGCTCCTTGTACCGTTCCTTACACACCCAGGCACACCCATTCCACTCACAGCCTTGGTCACACACCTGACCACCGAACACTTTGGCACACATCCGTTGGTAGCACACCACACCAACACACCTCTTCGCGCCCCCTCCTCTGTCACCTCCTCTGTGACAATCACAGGTGTGCCCTCATTCGCACACCCATCCACGTGCCTCACCACCAACTCCAGCGTGCATTCCCACTCACGCTCTACCATTCCAGGTGTGCATCCTTCCATCTCAGGTGTACATCCTCGCTCACCTGTCACAACCAACTCACGCTCCTTGTCACTCTCACTACTCTCACTACTCTCACCTCCACTCGTGACAACGCACTCACCCTTACTCTTGACAGCACACTCTTTTCCCATGCACCTGTCCGTCACACACCTTTCTCGCGCACACTCTCTCGTTACACCCTCTGTAACACTCACCACAGGTGGACACTCTTCCTTACTTCTGACAGCGCACTCTTTCCTCATGCACCTGTCCGTCACACACCTTTCTCGCGCACACTCTCCCGTCACACCCTCTGTAACACTCACCACACCACGCTTCCATGTGCCCCCTCGCACACGCGCTACGACCGACTCACTCTCGCCAGCACCCTCACTCCTTGGCACGCACTTTTTCCTCACACACCCCAGAGTCGGACTTTCTCGCACACCTCCTTTTTCGCACACCAGCCCTGTCGCACACTTCACCAACGGCCTTTCACGAACACCCGGATCCAAACCAATCCCCAAGCTTCTTAAATCCCCTGGCGCATCATACGCACGACCATATTGGTCACCACTTACACCGGGTCCTCTTCCTCTTCGCTTCTCCTCCATCACCTGCGAATCCCTCATCCGGTTAATGAGCACATCATCACGATCCAAACACAGACTTTGGACCAATTCTTTTATCTCCTCTTTTATCTCTTTCTTATCCCCTCTCCGTCGCTTCTTAATTTCGCTCATCCCTTCTTCCACTTCTTCTAATTTGTGCTTCACCTCTTTTATTCCCCGGTACGTCTCCTCAAGCTCGTCCTCCAAGGCTACCTTGACCGTTTCCATGTGCGTCCTCACCTGCCGGTCCTTCGTCTCCATAACCTCTATCACCTCGTCCAGCCTCGTTGTCAGTCCCTCACGTACCATCTGACATTCCCTCTTTGTCGCTATCAAGTCGTTTTTTATGTCGTTTTGTGTCGCTTTTAATCCTCCTAATACCGCAGTGTTCCTTTGAACCTGCTCCTTTACTTCTTTTTGTCCCTCCGTCAGCTGTTCCACCTCCTGCGTCAGGACCTCTATGCCCCCTTGTAACTTTACAGTCCCCTTTCTCACCTCCTTCTCCATGTGCTCCCTACAGTGCCTCACCTCCTCGCGCACTCCTCCGACCTCCTCACTCACTCCTCTTCTGATCTGCTCTCCCATCACTTGCATCTCCTGCCCAGATGCCACCCTCATCTGCTCCATTTCCTCCCTGTGAGCATCCAGTTTGGTTTCTACCCCCATTCTGACCCCCTCTATCTGCTGCTCCATTTGTTTAACTTCCCTTTCCGCTTGGTCCCTCATGTCCCTCAATTTGCCTTCCATACTGTTTTCTAACCCCTCTAACCCATTTTTCACTCCCTCTATTTGATTCTCTTGAGCGGCCATTCTGTTTTCTACCCCCGTTAACCCATGTTTCACTCCCTCTATCTGATTCTCTTGAGCGGCCATTCTGTTTTCTACCCCCGTTAACCCATTCTTTACTTCTTTTATCCCGTTGTCTAACCCCTCAAATTTCTTTTCTAATCCCTCACCGGTACCCCTCATTTGGCCCTCCAATCGCTCACCCTGAGCATCCATCCGGTTCCCCATTACCCCCATTTGGTCCTCCAATCGCTCACCCAATCGCTCATTATTAGCCCTCGTTTCCTCCCTCATTTTCTCGCTATTCTGGGCCATAAGGGCCTTCATTTGTATGAAAAAAAGGCCCCAATCCATCGGGGGCGCTGCCACGGTCGCTGGCGCGGTGATCAGCGAGGCGCCATTTTGCGCGCCCGCTTCTTCGTGCGTGACGGCGCTATTTTGCGAACCTGCCGCCCTCACTGCTTCGCTCTCCTCCTGTCCCTCATTTTGGTCCTGGATCGACCCTACCTCACTCTCCTTTACCGGACCCCAGCTGTCTTGATCCGCCATAGCGCGACTTTCAAAATTCGGTTTTTATTTTTTATTTTCGTAAAACAAATTGAAATTTCGCCGTTATAATTTCGCGCGGGAAACGCGCTCCGAATCGATTCGGTCGAGCGCCGTACGCGCTCCGGCTCGATTTTCCCTCCCAAAATTTGGGCCTAACTAATTTAGTCCCGGGTTCGAATTCCACTCCTCGACACCAATTGTTACAGACGTGGCTTGGATGTTATTTACCGAGCGGTTTTATGGTATGACCACGTCTGCACAAGTTACCCGATTGTGCCCGAACGTTGACTAATCGCGCTATGCTAGACCAATGAAGGAAAAAGAAGACACACGGCTGGAATTAATACGACACGACACCAGGGATACGGTTCTCAAAGGTTGTTATTACAATAATGCGGAAGGTTTAGATTACAGGGACAAGAGGGAAACATAGGAAGGTGGGCACTTAAACACACTTATATTAACCCCAACGGACGACAGATAAACGGGACAAGGCTCACTCACACGGGGTTTGATGGCAAAGAAAGCGGGTAGCGATCGCTCCAGGTGCACCTGGGCTCAGGGCAGGATCACGTACGGTCCAGTTTAAGAGATGCGGTGGAGGTATTGCAGCGCTCGAGGGGTGGCGACTTCTCTCTCCAGGCTGGGGGCGCATCTCACGTCACATCCGGCGCGGGGCCGCGTATATCCGGCGGGGAGTGACACGCCCTCGGCTCGTTAGCTCCGCCTCGTGGAATCGGCACGTTGCTTCTCATTGGGTGCGTGCGGGGGGGTTACTGGCTCCGCCCCTGACGAGGAGCTGACAAGGAGCCCCTTCGTGGTAACCCCGTGGAGCGCATGGTCTGGAGCTAATCGAGCCGGTGTGAGGACGCATCCTCCCCCGCTCCGCCGCCATCTCCTCTGTTGTTGTTGTAATTGTTGGGGAAGAAGATGGAAGGAGGTATGGGAAAGGTCCTAAACTCACTACTGATGCCATATAATCACATTCTGGTGCAACGAAGAGTCATAATTAATGGAAACGAGGCCTTAACTGACATAGATTAAGAATAACTAGGAAGATGTCCGAAAGTTGTCTACGTGTGGTGCGGTGGACCTGGGCACGACATTTAATGGGGGAATAAGGGGAAGGTCGGCTCTACTGATTGTTATTTACATGCAATGGGACTAGGGAATGGGGGATCGGGGAAAGTTGGGGAGTATTGGAGAAAATAGGGGAATATTTACAAGCGGATATGGAGGCCAAATTCCATATTCGCAACAATATATATATATATATATATATATATATTGTTACTGATCGCGGTTTAGATGTTATGATGGGCCGAGCGGATGGTCCAACCGCGACCGTTACAGGATCCCCGATTCACCCAGAACTTTGGCCGTATCGCACCGCAGCTGCCCAATCTGGGAAAAGACTAAAACGACGAAATGCAAAGAGGAAAAGGAATAAAACGAGAAGACGGACAGAAGAGTAATTGGATTTATTGTACACACACAAGCAAAAAGGAGCAATCAAGTTTATTTACAACACATAAGACGCAGGTGACACAGTGCAAATACTAGCTTATACAGACTTAATTAACCCAGGGACAGAACAAACAAAACAAACTCACGTACACAAGAAGGGTGGAAAGGCAGGAGGTGGATGGCTGGAGGGATAGGAAGGTCCAAGGGGGTCCTGCAGCACGATCGGCGCGTTTAGCAGCCGCCGTTCCTTCACGGCCTTGCTCAAAACCGCCGTTCAGGCCCCAAGCTGCTGTTGTGGCTGCTGTGGACGTCGCGTGCTTTGCCAGGACTCGTCTGGTCCGTCTGGTCCAACCCTCAACTCTGTCTTGGTCCACTCACTCTTTACCACCGACTCCTCACCGCAACCAACGCAACCACTGACCACCACCACCGACTCCTCACCGCAACCAACGCAACCAACTGACCACCGACTCCACTGACTGACTCTCTCACGCCACTTGCGCGCGCGCCTTTATAGCGCCTCTGGCGATCAAGCCGCCGGCCTTCAGGACATGCCCATCGGTGTGCTCACCTCGGCCCTGGTTGGTCATGCGACCCTCTGGCTCCGCCCTTGATGACGACGGGCGGGCACGCCCCTCTTCCCCGACCCGATTGTTACTGTTAAATGGTGGTTTTGGAGGGGAGGTAATTGGCAATCGAGGCTCGGCAATGACGAAAGGGGATGTGAAAGGAAATGGAGATTTTGGGGATGGGAATGAAAGGGGATCTATTCTCTTTCACTGGTGCAATGGAGTACTTCAATTAATGGGAGACACAGCCTTACTCTAAAACACAGAATAAGATATAACTATCGAACAGGGGTATTCTATTATTGGCTGACGTGTATGCTTGTGGACTAATTATGGGATGCCCTTTCACCTTTACACAGCTCCGGAGGCAGGGGGGCGCAGAATAAACAATAATAATAATTTACACAATCAAAAAAATATACAGTCCTCATATCCGCAACACTGCACCCTCCTCCTCTTAGGCACGTCCCGGGCCTACAACTTTTATTTAGTGTGACACGTAGGTGTAGTTCCCTCTACTTTTAACCTGACCCTGAGTGCGACAGTTTTAAAACATAAATAAATGTGTCCCGCTGCTCCATTGCACCCTGCCTAACAGACTTACGCCCACAGTTAACCGAATTGCGGAATGGTCTTCAACTATACACTGACGGTGGGGAGCATTATTTACAATGACGCTATTTTTATTTACAAAACTAACCCAGGACCTGTGATTGTTCTTTCTGGGGGGGAGACAGTCTGCTCTGCATCGACGCACCATTAAAGCACACAAAAACGCACCAATACAAGCACCCTCAAGCACCAATCGGTGCAGTCACCATAGTTCATCAGTGTTCAATGCATGTTCAATAAAAATAAAATCAACAACCCCTAACCCTGCAGGTGATCTCTTGCTCTTCGGCTCCCTCTGCTGGTTATCATTATTTGTTCTTCCAGATGTTGTCATTCTTTCATTTTCTTACTGGCGGCCTATTTGCAATAAAGTGTGCCCAATGTGTCCTTTTTATTTTTCTTTTATTTATGGCCCACAGGGCCGACTACGTGTGCTTCACCTGTGGGGCATCGGTGCCCTGTGGCCAAGGTCCGCCAGCAAGATTTCGGGCCCTCATGGCCGGTTCCAGCAGAGGGGCCATGCCCCAACCCATGGGGTCCATAAGTGGTGCTCGGCCACAGGCATGTGGTCCATAATGTGGTGCATCGATGCAGACAGCTGGTTCTGGGAATTTCGGGCGCACAATGGCCGACCCACGCACGCTCCCCTCGGCGCCCAATGGCGCACAGGTCATGTGGGAGACAAAAGAGACAATTGAGCGAGGGGTAAGGTCACAAGGGTACACATCAATAAGGCAATGCAAGGCGAAATGCGTACGGAGGGCGAAATGAGAAAGCTCGTCCCTACCGTACGTCACCCCCCTGTCACCTACACTACCCTTGCCCTTACCCCATATTTACAAAATCTACCCATTTACAAATTCGTCACTACTGTCACGTCTTCCCTATATTTCTCCTACACCAAATTCGTCTCCACAATCCCTCGACTTCAAAATTTGCCATCACCAATTCATCATCAATCCTCATAAGGAGGGAGAGATGGAATTACGCACAATGTCACACCCACGTCATGATGCGTCTCACAATCCAAAACATTTGCATCAAAAATAATTAAACATGGCATGGTGTGTTGTTACCTCATCTCAGGTGAGTGGATGCAGATGGTGCGAGGAGACTTCAATCCTAACTATCCTCTAAATGACTTTAACACCCTTTACACTACCCGGGGTCTTTCCCTGCCAATCCATTGGCCACTTACTCTATGGGTTCTAACAACCAATTCCCATTGACCAAACTGTGGTGCTTCTCAATTTGGGGTCTCACTCCCCCGATTCATCTCCCGGTGCCCTTGCACAATTTCTGGGCTGTGACGTGTAGCTCTCCCAGCAGGTCTACCCACCTGCACACCTCCACCACTGCAGTTGCCTCCCGAGCTTACCTGCTCCTCACCCTACCTATCTAATTTGGGAAGGCCCCTCCTGGCTCTGTCACCCCTTGGTGCCCTCTGGCACTGGGCTACCCGGGTCCGTCCTCCGGATCCTCGGGCCCCATCCACAACAACTACTACCGGCTCCCAGAGCCCACCTGCGGCCTCACCTGGCCGACATCCTCACAGTGGTGGAGTGCCCAAACCAACTACACACACTAACAGGCTACACGCCCAGCCATTTCCACAACACTAATGCACCCATCCAAACATCATTCTTCCACTCGCACCACAGATGCCAATATCCAACCACAATTTACCTATACCCTCTACCTAACACTTACACTACCCACCCCGGGTATCCTTGATGGGGGTCCACTCTTCCCCCATTCACACCTTCGCACCATCCACTCCACTCCACAATTTCCACCATACTCACTCCACGACCATCCATTCCAATACTCCAGATATTCCACACTACCATTTATTCCACACAGCCACATACACCTGTTGTTGCACACCTGTGCAATCACCTGGTGCCACCTGCACCCTCCTCCTCTTCCTGGACCATTTGGTCAACACAACACGCAATCACCTTCACTCACTCATACACTGCTCCACACACCTGCTCAGTTGCACACCTGTGCAATCACACCTGTTCAATCCTCAAACACACGGCATCATCTCTTCTAACTACTCCCCTCTGAAACTTGTGCTTCCCAGTCGTCCCTTTAAACTATTGCGCTCCCACGTCATTATCATCCACACTAAACTACCTGCGTCCCCACTACAGGTATCCTTGTCACTAACTAACCTTAACGTCACCTAATGTCAATCTCTTCTAGATCCCTACACACAATATCCTAACCCACCCGGGCTAGTTTTCACTGCCATACACCCCATAATCTATTGCGCATTTGCCCCACACCTGTGAGGGATGGTGGATTTGCCATCCCACCACATCGGGGAGGTCCTACTATCAATTTGGCACACCAAATTTCAGCCAATCACCGTACCAATCATCAAATTTTGCCTTTTTCTAATTTTGGGTCCAAAACACTATCCTCATCACCCGTCTACTTATTAGATCCTCTCGGCGCGCCAATTCCCTTCTAAAGCTCGGCTTCGTACGGCCGAGCAATGAACGCGGGTTCTTTGGTGCCGGCGGCTGGATGCGTCCGGCACTCGGTGCAGGGACGGGGGCTTACCCGTGCCGAGATCCCACGCACCACCTCGGCGCGGAGCCATCCAATTTCCCGATCTCGACCTGCCGGCACGTCTCAACAAAAAGTGGTCGCCATGACGACCCTTCCTATCGAGCTGCCCGCTCCGCCTAGTTGAGCACGGACGCGGCCGTTCCAAGCGAGGCCCAGCGTGGATCGCGTACGGCGGTCCTTTCGAACCCGCCGTGGCTCGGATCCCCGCTGGTTCTCGCGGCACGCAAAGCCCGGCACGCACCGAGGGCCTGATTCGGCTAAAAGTCGCTCTAACCGCTAACCCGGTTACCGTCGATGCCTCATCTGCATGCTTACATGCATACGCTACCCCTTTCTTGCTCATACCTCCAGCTGTTCCCATGCTCCTCGTACCTTTCCTTACACACCTCGGTACACTCATTCCGCCCACAGACTTGGTCACACACCTGACCACCGAACACCTTGGCACACATTCGTCGCTCGCACACCTCACCAACACACCTCTTCGCGCCCCCTCCTCGGTCACCTCCTCTGTGACAATCACAGGTGTGCTTTCACTCGCACACCCCACCACGTGCCTCACGACCAACTCAAGTGTGCATTCCCACACAGGCTCTACCATTCCAGGTGTGCATTCTTCCATTCCAGGTGTACATCCTTGCTCACCTGTCACAACCAACTCACGCTCCGTGTCACTCTCACTACTTTCACCTCCATTCTTGACAGCGCACTCACCCTTACTCTCGACAGCGCACTCTTTCCCCATGCACCTGTCCGTTACACACCTTTCTCGCGCACACTCTCCCGTTACACCCTCTGTAACTCTCACCACAGGCGTGCATTCTCCTTCACTCTTGACAGCGCACTCTTTCCCCATGCACCTGTCCGTTACACACCTTTCTCGCGCATCCTCTTGCGCACACTCTTTCGTTACTTCCTCCGTAACACTTACCACACCGCGCTTCCATGTACCCCCTCGCACCCGCGCTACGACCGACTCACTCTCGACAGCACACTCACTGGTCGGCGCGCACTTTTTCTTCACACACCCCATGGTCGGACATTCTCGCACACCTCTTTTTTCGCACACCAGACCTGTCGCCCACTTCACCAACGGCCTTTCACGAACACCCGGATCCAAACCAATCCCCAAGCCGACTGAAGCTTTCCTCACATCATATACATTGCCGAATATTTCGCCACTCACCTTGGCACCTCGTCTCCGCACCTCTTTTGCCACCTGCAAACTCTTTATTTGGTTAGTGAGCAGCACATCACGATTCGAGCACAGACCTTGTACCAATTCCATTACCTCCTCCTTTATTTCTCTCTTAGTTTCTGTCCGTCTCTTCTTAATTTCACTCATCTCTTCTTCCACTTCCTCTAATTTTTGCTTCACCTCTTTTATTCCCCGGTGCGTCTCCTCAAGTTCGTCCTCTAAGGCTACCGTGACCGTCTCTATGTGCATCCTCACCTGCCGGTCCTTTGTCTCCATTATCTCTGTCACCTCGTCCACCCTCATTGTCAGTCCCTCACGTACCATCTGACATTGCCTCTGTGTCGCTATTAATTCGTTTTTAATTTCTTTTTGTGTCGCCTTTAACCCTCCGAGTACTGCAGTGTTCCTTTGAACCTGCTCCACTAACTCCGTCTGTCCCTCTGTCAGCTGTTCCACCTCCTCCGTCAGATCTTCTATTCCCCCTTGTAACTTTGCCGTCCCATTTCTCACCTCTTTCTCCATACGCTTCTCACCTCGCTTTACCTCCTCGTGTAGCCCCGAGACCTCCTCACTTGCACCTCGTCGTATCTCCTCTTTCATCTCCTCCATCTGTTTTGTAGATGCCACCCTCATCTGTCCCAATTCATCCCTCTGAGCATCCAATTTGGTTTCTACCCCGATTTTTACCTCCTCTATCTGCTCTCCCATTTGTTTAATTTATCGGGCGGATTGCTCCCCTATCTCCCGCAATTTGCCTTCCATGCTGTTTTCTAGCCCCATTAACCCATTTTTCATCCCCTCTATCTGATTCTCCTGGGCAGCCATTCTATTTTCCACCCCCGTTAACCCATGTTTCATCCCTTCAAATTTCTTGTCTAATTCCCCGATTTGGGCATTGGTACCCCTCGCTTCGTCCCTCATTTCCCCCATTTGGCCCTCCAATCGCTCACCCTGAGCTACCATCCGGTTCCCCATTTGTCCCATTTGCTCACCCTGAGCATCCATCCGGTTCCCCAAGTCATTCCTCAGGTCTTCACTTGTCTGGACCATGAGCGCCCTTATTCGTATCATAAAGAGGTCCAAATTCATCGGTGCTGCTACGGTCACGGGCGCGGCTAGATTTGGCGCCACAATAACCATGTGCGCGAGGGCGCCATTTTGTGCGCCTGATACCTCCTCAACCACCTCCTCATTGTTCTCCTCTACTTCGTCCCTCTGATCCTGGGTTACTCCTAACCCCTCCTCTAGCTCACCCACCTGCATCCGATCGCCTTGACCAGCCATGGCGCGATTTCAAAGTTCAGGTTTTGTAAAACAAAACAAATTTCGGCCGCTCCAAATTTTGACCAAATTTTTTTTTTTAGATGTTTTAAAAATTTGGTTCGGGCCCCGAATCTCACTCCCAGACACCAATTGTTACTGATCGCGGTTTAGATGTTATGATGGGCCGAGCGGATGGTCCAACCGCGACCGTTACAGGATCCCCGACTCACCCGATTCACCCAGAACTTTGGCCGTATCGCACCGCAGCTGCCCAATCTGGGAAAAGACTAAAACGACGAAATGCAAAGAGGAAAAGGAATAAAACGAGAAGACGGACAGAAGAGTAATTGGATTTATTGTACACACACAAGCAAAAAGGAGCAATCAAGTTTATTTACAACACATAAGACGCAGGTGACACAGTGCAAATACTAGCTTATACAGACTTAATTAACCCAGGGACAGAACAAAACAAACTCACGTACACAAGAAGGGTGGAAAGGCAGGAGGTGGATGGCTGGAGGGAGAGGAAGGTCCAAGGGGGTCCTGCAGCACGATCGGCGCGTTTAGCAGCCGCCGTTCCTTCACGGCCTTGCTCAAAACCGCCGTTCAGGCCCCAAGCTGCTGTTGTGGCTGCTGTGGACGTCGCGTGCTTTGCCAGGACTCGTCTGGTCCGTCTGGTCCAACCCTCAACTCTGTCTTGGTCCACTCACTCTTCACCACCGACTCCTCACCGCAACCAACGCAACCAACTGACCACCGACTCCACTGACTGACTCTCTCACGCCACTTGCGCGCGCGCCTTTATAGCGCCTCCGGCGATCAAGCCGCCGGCCTTCAGGACACGCCCATCGGTGTGCTCACCTCGGCCCTGGTTGGTCATGCGACCCTCTGGCTCCGCCCTTGATGACGACGGGCGGGCACGCCCCTCTTCCCCGACCCGATTGTTACTGTTCAATGGTGGTTTTGGAGGGGAGGTAATTGGCAATCGAGGCTCGGCAATGATGAAAGGGGATGTGAAAGGAAATGGAGATTTTGGGGATGGGAATGAAAGGGGATCTATTCTCTTTCACTGGTGCAATGGAGTACTTCAATTAATGGGAGACACAGCCTTACTCTAAAACACAGAATAAGATATAACTATCGAACAGGGGTATTCTATTATTGGCTGACGTGTATGCTTGTGGACTAATTATGGGATGCCCTTTCACCTTTACACAGCTCCGGAGGCAGGGGGGCGCAGAATAAACAATAATAATAATTTACACAATCAAAAAAATATACAGTCCTCATATCCGCAACAATATATATATATATATATATATATATATATATATATATATATATATATATATATATACATTTTATATATATATATATATACATTTTATGAGCCTCCCATTAGTGGAGCGATAAGCACCGCCTGCCACGCGGCAACGTTATCTCTGGTATCCACTCATCATATGGAGTCGACCTGGTTGCGGTTGGGAGTTACTAATAATGGTATCTGTAATCTGGTTCTCCAACCTAATGAGCGGACAACATGACGTCATCGCCATGCACGTCCGCCACATATATATATATATATATATACATATATATATATATATATATATATATATATACACATACATACATATATATATATATATATATATATATATATATACACATACATACATATATATATATATATATATATATATATATATACACATACATACATATATATATATATATATATATATATATATATATATATATATATATATATATATATATATATATATACATACAGACTTGGCATTTAATATGGAATTTTTTTTTTTCTTGACTTGGGTTTACTTTCTTAACTCAGTATATCAACCTGGTGAGTTTCTTTTACACTTTGGTGATTTATTTGTGAAAAGAACCATGTCACTGATTGTCTGTCGCAGCAAGAAGTGAACAACAGGATTATATCACAGGTGGCGTGGCAAAATGTACGGACAGGTGCATTTGATGATTGGCTTCACAGTTGGGTATACAAGGGTTGTTGCGTTCTGTATTAGTGGAAAACAACTGCTGCACGTCTCCAAAAGTTATTGCCGCTTCCTCTGGAGATGGTCCGTCAACTCGACAATGCTGTTTGTCATGGAGTGGTGGCTTTACGAAATTACGGCATGAAACAGCATGCTATTGCTCGGCAGTATGGCATCACTCAAGGTCAGGTGTCAAAGATCCTGAAACGAAATGCTCAGAGGGGTGTCCCTTCTCCAATACTGAGGCCAGGACGTCCCCGCAGAACCACAAGGAGGGATGATCGCCAGCTGCACCGGTTAGTCCGCAATGGCCGTACCAAGTCAGCTAATCGGCTTAGGGCTGAGTGGCAGCAACTGACAAATGTGCCTGTATCCAGAAGGCTAGTCAACCAACGACTGGTTCAAGCAGGCTATCGTGCCAGGCGTCCCCTGAGAAAGCCACGCCTGACCAGACAACACCACCAGCGCCGATTGCAGTGGGCCAGAGAGCACCGTCAATGGCAGCCAGGACACTGGAATCACGTGATCTTCAGTGACGAGTCTAGATTTCTGGTCTATCGTCAAGATGGCCACGTCCGAGTGCGCAGACAAGTGCATGAAGCCTACAACAAAGATTGTACAGTGCCAAGAGTCCAAGCTGGAGGTGGTGGGGTGATCGTTTGGGCTGCTTTTCATGCAAGGGGCAAAACTGACCTGGTTGTTCTGAATGGAAACCTGAACCAGTTCAAGTACAGGGCCATTCTGGAAGAAGCATTGCTTCCATTTAATCATGCAGCCTTTCGAGGAAACTTTGTCTTTCAAGATGACAATGCACGGCCTCATCATGCTTGCATGATCCAACACTTTCTTGCTGACCGTGGTGTAGAGCATATGGGGTGGCCTGCCACGTCCCCGGATATGAATCCGATAGAGAACTTGTGGGCAGAATTAACGCGTCAAATCGACCACTTGGACCAGCAGCCGACCTCTGTGCGTGAATTGCAGCAGGCTATTGTCACTGCATGGCAAGCGATTCCTGTCCAAACCTTGGCAAATCGCGTGAACAGCATGCCTCAACGTGTACGTGCTCTCCTGAATGCTCGTGGGGGTTACACTAAGTACTGAACTGTAATTTTACTGTCCGTAATCCCAGTTGTAATTTAACTTTTGTTTTTGTTAAAAAAAATTTGGCTAATGTGCAAAATAAAGAGATACTTCTGGAAAACGTACATAAGTTTAACACAGTACTGTCCATGAATTGAGTTCGATATCAGTTTACATCACTTTCAAGGATCAATTTATTTGTTTCGAAATGTCAAATGTGGTTTTTGTTTCTTTTAAAGGTCACATTAACAAAATCTAGAATAATTTCAACATAATTGCAATTAACTTTTGGTTCTAAGTCATCTTGAAAAGTAAGTTCACCCCCACAAAAAAAATATTCCATATTAAATGCCAAGTCTGTGTATGTATATATAATTTAGGGTGGGCTTCAAAAAAGCAAAATGCAGATTTTCTCCGGGACATGGCCTATTTTTGTTCCTTTTGGTGTCAAAGGAAAGCACACCAAATTTGAATGGAATCCAATAATATTTAGGGGTGCCACATCAGTGATGAATTTTCTCCCATGCAAAAATAGGAATTCCCATTTTTTGGGCTGTATATACACAAAATAAATACATAATTATATATATACATTAAATATAATATTAAAAATAAATATATAGTAAATATACATTAAATAATAAATATACATAAATACACATTATACATTATATATATACAATATATTATACATACAGTTTTGAGACTTCCTATGATCACTATCTGGGCAATTTTCATGCATGTTTTGTACAGGTTCCCGGGGTAAGGGGTACGCTTTTTTAGTGTGTAATATGTAGGCCTAACTTATTGACTGTGGCTCTTTTGTCGAGAGTGACCCTGTGGAGTAAGAAATAACAGGATTTTACCCACATTCTTGCTTATTTTGCAGATATGGCATGTGCTAGTACCAGTGTTTCATTGAAAACTCGGGCTCAGGATAATGTGTATCTCATTGGGTCCACTTCTGGAGATGCCATCAAAGGTGCCAAGCTCCCGACTGTGCATCAATCTCTTGTCCTGTTTTTCCATCACCTGAAGAAGGAGAATCGCACTGCCCGGGAGAGTGCAACCGTCACCATTGAAGAGGTTGTGAAGTTCTGGGAAAAAGCTCACCTACCTACAACGACGAAGCAGCACTGCATTCATCGTTTGGAGAGGCTATATGAAGAATGGAGGAGCCTCCAAAAAGGTGCAAAGCGGGGTGGTGCGACCCAAGAGAAAAAGGAAGCATCCTTCAAGGCCTCCTTGGAGAAGACGTTTGATCTTAGGCATGCAGATTCGGAGGCCATAATCACCAACCCCGAGGACAGGAAGTTTCTTCACGATCAATTCTCAGAGAGGAAGGCTTCAATGGGATCTGTAGACACTGTGTTGGAAGCAAAAACGTTCTTGTGTGTTTGAAAGATCAGCAGCCACGAGATGATTATCGTGAACTCCTAGAACTGACTGTCATCTACATGGGAGGAATCCCACCTCGTGGAATCCGGATCATGGCTCCAGGAGCAATGCACAGAGCCAGATGGATGGCAAAAGCACTATATTCACTACAGGTGTTCATGTTTCGGTCAGAGTTCCACTTGACACTTCGAGAGGCGAGAGAACTCCGAGCCTTCAACATTTTTGTCTGCCTTGTGTATGTACAGGCTTGGTTTCGGGCTCCACAAGCTATTGAGGCTCCCCTGAATGACATTAACCTCTTCAAGAAGTTGGAAAAGTTTGAACAAATCAATCAGAAGATGGCTCAGGCAGCCTTGAAGGCACTTGGCCGCCACACGTGGTACATGAGCCCAGTACTAGTGGCATTTGCATTCTTTGACACCAGAATTGACAAAGAAAGCAAGATCAATATGATTGAAGCATTGAAAAATGACGGTGAAAACCCCTCTCCAAAGAGACCAGCTATCAAACGAGGAACCGCCCTGTCAATCGCTGGCCTCGTAACAAAACACACCAAGCATTTCTTCAGCATCCTAGGGACCCCAACTGATTGGATGGATAAGGATCCTGGTTCATGGGAGCAAGAAACCAGCTTTCAGGAAGCAAAGAAAGCCGCCAGTGGCTTAGTCGTGGTGAACGACAGGGCAGAAAGGGGTGTCGCATTGATACAAGACTACAATAAGCTCCTTACAAAGGATGAAGAGCAAAAGCAAGCTCTGCTCCAAGTTGTTGCTGCTCACAGGAAGATGTACCCCGATGCCAAGAAGGCAACAGTGGTGAAACAGGCCCAGAAATAGGAGTTACATTTCTCATTATATTTGGGTTTTTTAATATTATGTGATATGGTGTCTCTTCATTTTATGAACAACATTTGGATTGTTATCATTGAATTTGAGTTTTCATAGCAATATAGTGCTATTTGTGCAGCTATTGTAACTTGTGTTTGCTAGAATACAAAGAAAGTGAGTGGAGGGTGGATTTTCATAAAACAAACTTCTGGTTTTGCTTTCGATCCATATATAGAAAAGTTTTGTAGACCTTTAGTTTGAAGGCTGATGTGGCACCCCTAAATAAAATCAGATTGCTTTCATATTTGGTGTCTTTTCATTTTGGAACAAAAGGAACAACATAAAGCCATGTCCCAGTAAATATTTTTTTTAAATTATTTTGAGCACCACCCTAATATATATATATATATACAGTGAACCCTCGTTTATCGCGGGGGTTACGTTCCAGAACCCCCCGCGATAAACGAAAATCCGCGAAGTAGCGACCATATTTTTTTTTTTTATATATATATATTTTAAAGCATTATGAACTCCCCACACTCTTATTAACCTTTCCCATACTCTTATAAACACTTCCTATACTCTTAAACACTTTTTACACTCTTAAACATACGTAATTTTAACAACATATAAAATTCTAATGGGTACTCACCATTGAAGATACTGTAGCTACCCATGGGTTCCCCAAGCAAGACCAGCATCAGAATCTCCTTGCTCCAGCCGGTGACGTCACCGGCGGGGATTCCCGGCGCGAGAGTGGCTGGTCACGTGACCGCTAAAGCGTGCCGCGCTTTGCGGGTATAATCAGCTACACCTGTTGATCACGTGACCACCGATTCACCGAAGCACGCCACGCTTGAGAGGCGTGGCTTTCGGTTTCTGGTTGTGCTTTATAATGCAGCCCGATAAATGGGCTTTTCAGTGTTCCCGAGTTGGTTTTGAGAATAAATATCTTCTCGGACGAGTTTGTGTCTTGCCCGTCATTTCATCCGTATCAAGCAAGAGCCCCGGCTCTTCAATACTACAACTTGCGTGATGAAGATGATGATGAATTAGCTGTGCAGTACTGATGACGATGAAGGTGATGACGATGATGAATGTACTGGCGTTTTCCATACGCACGACTCTTTGTCTACCCTTCTACTGTACACTATGTACAGTATTTTATTTCTTGTAATATGTTTTAAATACTGTATTTTTCTTATTTCTTTACGTTTTTTAATTTTTTAGGCTAGAAAATGCTTATTTTACCACAAAAATATTTAAAATAATAGTATATAAAAATACATTTATACCGCAAAATCCCGCGATATAGCGAAAAATCCGCGATATAATTTTACATATACTAGCGAGAAAAAACCGCGATGAACCGAATCCGCGAAAAGTGAACCGCGATATAGCGAGGGATGACTGTATATATATATATATATAGATATTGTTACGGTTCTCGCGCGACCCTCCTGCCCTTACCAAGGGGAGATTAAGCCCCTTGTTCTTTTTGGGTCGGCGCAACCGAGACACTTGAATCGCCCCTCCCAGCCAAACGCAAGGTAGGGTTTCAGGACAATTCTCGCATGTACCTAAATACCTGCGCCGCCGCGGAAGCGGGGAATCAAGCCTCGCATGAGCCACGCGTAATTTGAGTACACCGGGCGGATTGCGTACCACGTGGTCCGTGCAGTTACCTTTGGTATTGGAACCCGATTAGAGCGGTTCTATTCGTATCACGCTTAGTCAGTGATGGAAGGGACGAGATGATGACACAGAGCAGTCTTATACAGTCTTAAATTAACCCCTGACACGGGCCCGATCACACTCACAGGGGGAAATGAAGGTAGGATGATGTTCACGCGCTGACTTGGTCGTCCAGGAACGGCCCCGCCCGGTGTGGCTCTCCCCGGTCACAGCACGTCCCGCGATGAAGGCAAGCAGGCGGTGGGAGGGATCCTTGCAGCGCGTCTCTCGAACAAAGGGGCAGATCAGGCAGGCGGGAGGGAAATGTACACGTCTCTCGCCAGGCTGGGCGGTTTTCCACAGCGCGATTAATTCCCGGCGCGCTCTCACTCGCGTAGCCCAATAGAGGCTCTGCCTCAAGCTCAACCGAGCGTCCAATTTGTAAGAGCGCTTATAACTCGGTTCATGCGCGTCTTCTCTCAGAACTCGACTCTCACAAGCGCCTCTCCCACCAGAACTTGGTTCAGCTCACCTCTCGCAGAACTGCGGTGGGGGCTTCGCGCAACGGGTTATATTGCCAAACCCCCTTAGCTCTCTCGAATGTTCTAACCACGCCTTGTGACGCAGTGCCGCAGCCACTCCCTTTGAGCCCTGATTGGCGGCTCACGCTTACCGTCAGCTTCTCCTCCGCCCTCCTTTGGTCTTGCCTCGATTTGTCAGGCCTGCCTCGTGTTAATTTGCGCCAAAAAGCAAAAGGTGGCATAAGGCAATGGAAGGACCTAACTCTCATTATTCTACTCAACGCAAGACTAACACAGGAAAAGGACTATTCTTACACATACGAAGAAATAACTGAACTATCGCGAGGCTACGTGTTGTCGTGTGACTAACTATGAGGGGGAAAATTAACCTTTATTTGTACAAACTCAAAACCACAACATATATATATATATATATATATATATATATATATATATATATATATATATATATATAGTCGGTAACTGTGAGTTTTGCATGCACTTGTGACAGTATCTGTATTTATAATCCGTAATGACGCACTGCTAGATGGTTCCTCTGGAACTTTGCAGGCAAGGCGGACGTGCATGGCGATGACGTCATGTTGTCCGCTCATTAGGTTGGAGAACCAGATTACAGATACCATTATTAGTAACTCCCAACCGCAACCAGGTCGACTCCATATGATGAGTGGATACCAGAGATAACGTTACCACGTGGCAGGCGGTGCTTATCGCTCCCAGCAAGGTGCAGCAGCAGCTGTATGGGACACCTTGCTGGCGGTTCTCCACTGATGATATGAAGGTCGCATAGTGACTGATATATATATATATATATATATATATAGATATATATATATATATATATAGATATGTATTTGTCTTTGTGCGCATGCATATGTTTATTAGACAAAATGAGGGCTTATGGATTTGGTCTCGTCCGTCCGTGCGTCCGTAACCATATCGCGGAGATGTATGGACCGATTTTGTTCATACTTGGCAAAACGACAATACATGACGGTATACATCCATCATTTTGTTTCACGATGCGATCAAAGATGGCCGACCGACGGCCATTTTAGTTTTTTTTTAAACCCGATGTTGAACACGTCCTCAACCATTTCTCGGACATGCATTTACCGATGTTGTTCAAACTTTGCACACAGATAATGAATTATGGCTTACATATGCATGTCATTTTCTTTCGAGATCAGATCCAGGATGGAACGACTGGTGACCATTTTGTTACTTAAATGTGTCCCCAACCATTTTTTGAACATACACGGTCCGATTTTGCTCAAACTTCGCACAAGCACAGCACATGACGGTATATACGTACACATCACTTTATTTTGCGAATGATCAAAGATGGCAGAATGGCGGCCATTTTAGTTGTAAAAAAACAAAAAACAATATTGAACACGTCCTCAACCATTTCTCAGACATGCATTTACCGATCTCGTTCAAATTTGACACACAGATTAATGAATGTTGGCTTACATATGCACGCTATTTTTTTCGAGATCAGATCCAGGATGGAACGACTGGTGACCATTTTGTTATTTAAAGATGTCTCCATCCATTTTTCAGACATGCATGGACCGACTTTCTTCAAACTTAGCACAAAGACAATACATGAGCATACATATGCAGAAGATTTTGTTTTGTCATCCGACCAAAGATGGCCGACTGGTGGCCTTTAACTCCGTACAGCCAAATTAATAAAACCATGGCAGGGGCTATGACATTTTACGTCTTTTTTTTCTTGTTATTCGTAGTTTGATCTATCTCCCAAAACAACAAGATGTTGCGCTAAATATTAAAGAGAACATGGAGATGCAAATGATTGTGCACACATTGAAGTTCCTGACACTAAGAATGCCACTACGTGTATGCAAATGTGATGGAATATTAATGAATACAGCTATATATGTGTGTACGTGCATTCCGTACACACACAAACACATATCTACTATATAAGAGAGCCGTTGGTCTGTCTGTCTGTCTGTGTGTGTGTCGCCATTTTTCTCAGAGATAGCCATCTCTGAGATCTCATTCACAGAGACACAAATGAATCAAACAATTCCGGAAGTGTACGAAGTTGGTGGGAAGAGTTCTTCTTCTTTTCCTTTTTAGTTTATAGATTGTTATTTACAGTACTGTATTTATTATTTATTATTACTGATTTGATATTTGTGATGGATTCTGATTTGGATGTAATTGCTTTTCCATTATATTTGCCCTCATTTTAAATACTAGGGCATGCCCGTACTATATATAAGCTAGGACGTGCCCGTACGTGGGTGCCCGTTCCTTGCCAAAAAAAAAAAAAAAAAAAAATTTGTGTAGGGGTGTGTGTGTGTAAACATCCTAGGGCGTGCCCGTACGTGGGTGCAAAAAAACATGCGTGCAAACAACAACAACAAAAAAAAACTTTGAAACCACGTGGCAGTAACGACCACAGAACCCCCCCCTCTATTTACATGCAATGGTTTGGTCCATTCGCAACGCCAAAGCGAACGGCGAACGGCTAAATCGCCATAGCTCGGTAAGTACTTGTCCGATTAATATGAAACCTTGAAAAGGCACATCCTCGGGTCCCCAGCAATATACCTGGCAAGTTTAAAGTATATCGGACCCGTGGTTGTCGAGAAACAGCGGTCACAGACAAACGTACAAACGTACAAACAAACACACAGAGATTACTGGAATTATAGATAGATGTTGATCTTTCTTTTTCGCTTGAGCAACGCCGGGTACTCCAGCTACAAATAAACACTTACATACTTTACTCGGGGTACAAATACAAATACAACTTTGTCTGGGGGTTAACATAGGCTATGTGGCCGTGGCCTCATTCAGGGGTGTGGGGGACCAGGAGAGTGGCGTAAATTCTCGATATAAATATGTACGGTGTAGGGCCACCTGGTGATGGTGGCCGAGGGTATTACAATTCCATTATTCTTTTTTTACCTGGGAATAAATACCTTTTACCTGGGAATTCCTTTACCTTCTTTACCTTTGTCCATTGAGGTCATGAAGCACTCTTTGCAGGAGAAAATGTTTGCTCCTCCCCCCCCCCCCCCCAAACGGAGGGGCCTGTCAAACCCCCCCCCCCCCCAAAAGATGTATATGTCGTATATCTTTCCCCTCCCTCTCCCCTCACCTCTCACACCCCTCCCCCTTCCACTCCCTTCCTCACCCCTCCCTCTCCTGCTCCCTCCCCCCCCACCCGCCCCGCCCAGTACCCATATATATGTTGTATGTATACTTGTCAAACAGCCAACCTCTCCAACAAATTTCATCTGAATCCGTCCACAAATTTTGGAGATATCTTGCTCACAGACAGAAAGGGGGGAAAACATTACCTCCGTGCTCCGTCCAAGTACAGTGGTGGATATAATAACAATAATATAATGAGCCAATAGTGAAAAAGCTTTCATTGTTTAATGTTTCAATCATAATGATCTATAGGCTCTTTGAAAGTAGAATTCAACTTTGGAAAAAGTAAGTAAAATTTATATAAATCATTATTATCTTCGCCAGAGGAGAGGGTATTGCATTTGAGTCCATTTGTCTGTTTGTTTGTTTGTCGGCACAGAATAAATATGATTTTCTCTGCAAACGTTGGTCTGATTGACAGGAAATTTTCACCATTGGTGCAACTCCACCTGCATAATTTTTTTATGATAATTGTGACGTCATACATCACGTGGTACGGGAACCATCTTGGAAAAACCGAAAAAATTTGCACCTCTATCTCCGAAAGTGCTGAATAGAAAAAATTTGAGACATAGCTCATTGTAAAGAACTCTTCATGGGGAATAACATATGTTAATGATGATGTCATAGGTGCCTCCATTATGACGTCATAATTTGATAAGTACAAAACTTCATCCGATCAAGATGAAATTTCTTGAACATCATCTAACGATAAATTGGTGGATAAAAAAACGATGACGTCATCGGTCACGTGGTTCGGCCGCCATATTTGTTTTAACACAAAAGCCTTAACAACCACTAAAACACATCCTGTCGAGGGTTTGCAATCTGATTGCTCTTTCTTATTCTTCCTTTGCGTTTAGGACGAAGAGCATGCTTGGGTGAAAGCCTCGCCCGCACGGAACTATTCATCTTCTTCACTGGACTTCTTCAGCACTTCACTTTCAAGGCTCCCATTGGCACACCACATCCAGACCTGACACCACAGTTGGGGACCATTGCATCTCCGAAACCTTATGCGCTCTGTGCTCTGAAGCGCTAAAGGAGTTGCCAAATCAATGTGCTTAACCCTGAGATGAGAATAAAAATTTCAGAATTTAAAGATTACCTGAGAATCAATCTGAGAATCCTGAGAAATCAGTAACCTGAGAATTTAAAGCCCAGAACAAGTGTGTGTCTGCCCTCAGGAGAGCCAGGAAACAATATCTCTCTTCTCAAGATTGAACTCTCAAACCTGTCTCCCTCTTCCAAATCCTGCTGGCATCTGGTCAAATCTATTTCTGGTGTTTGTTCCCCCTCCATCCCCTCCCTTACCTCAAATGGCTACACAGCTGACTCCGCACGTGAAAAAGCGGAATGCCTCAACCCTGTGTTTGCCTCAAAATCAAATTATTTAGTGCAATTAATGGCCATTTCCTCACGTGTATATTGCGGTGCCATAAAGGACAAAGGATAAATAACATAGGATCCTTAAGACTTATAAGGCATAATTTATCCTTATGCCCTAAGCTAGTTAACATGCCCCCCCCCCTCGTGACGGGGACGAAGATACACCTTACTCCGACATTCGGCTAAACAGAACATATTACATGGTGATGGTTCTTACCCGACATCCGGAGCATGATACCTACACAAATCTCCTTGACTCTACATATCACTACCCTACAAACATAACAATATTACACCGAGGGTAAAATGGTTTGGATTGGTGAAGGGATGAGGGGATTTTTTGGTCTGTTTTACTTTGTATTCTTTGTCTATGCTATTAAATTCCTTTGATTTATTTAGCAGATTAAAATGAAGTTATCAAAATGATCCGTGTTTACTTTTTCACCAAAAAATCTATAGAGCTCCACATGGTGATCTTTCATTTTGGGGTCTTCCAACAAACATGGCTGCTTTTCATCAACCTGCTCAACAACTAAATTCATGTAGTGTTTTAATATTGATAAGGTGGACCGCAGGGTGATTCGTCCAATCTGCCTCACCCTAACCTCTCCCGATCAATCACTAATTTAGCGACAGACTGTCGAAAGAGACCATACGTCACCCGTCGGGAAAGCCGAACAGATCTTTGTTTTTTGGTTTAGAGAAAATTCAAACGAGAATCTGTCGCTGTGATTGGTTCTTTTTGTTTGGATAGGGGCCGGGTGAACCCCAAAGAACCTTCATCGCGATTTGAAGACCCCCTAATGAGGTTTGGTGCTAATTCACAACAGTCGTGGGTTTACTGACGCTGTGGTTATAATCACGAACGGCGTCCCAGACCAACACACATGTGGTGAAAACAGGTTTATTACGTAATAAACTGGATAGTATTCATTATTCACTTAAAACTTACCCTCCACAGTCTTCAGAAGGACTTTGTGCAAGCCAACTCTTGTTTCTGAAGGTTTTTTTTTTTTCTGGCAGTTTTGCTGCCAGAACAATGACCGATTACATTACTTTTATCAAATTAGACTTAGCATTTAATATGGAATTTGTTTTTTTTCTTGACTTGCGTTTACTTTCTTAACTCAGTATATCAATCTGGTGAGTTTCTTTTACACTTTGGTGATTTATTTGTTAAAAGAACCATGTCCCTGATTGTCTGTCGCAGCAAGAAGTCAACAACAGGATTATATCACAGGTGGCATGGCAAAATGTACGGACAGGTGCATTTGATGATTGGCTTCACAGTCGGGTACACAAGGGTTGTTGCGTTCTGTATTAGTGGAAAACAACTGCTGCACGTCTCCAAAACTTATTGCTTCTTCCTCTGGAGATGGTCCGTCAACTCGACAATGCTGTTTGTCATGGAGTGGTGGCTTTACGAAATTACGGCATGAAACAGCGTGCTATTGCTCGGCAGTATGGCATCACTCAAGGTCAGGTGTCAAAGATCCTGAAACAAAATGCTCAGAGGGGTGTCCCTACTCCAATACCGAGGTCAGGACGTCCCCGCAGAACCACAAGGAGGGATGATCACCAGCTGCACCGGTTAGTCCGCAATGGCCATACCAAGTCAGCTAATCGGCTTAGGGCTGAGTGGCAGCAACTGACAAATGTGCCTGTATCCAGAAGGCTAGTCAACCAACGACTGGTTCAAGCAGGCTATCGTGCCAGGCGTCCCCTGAGAAAGCCACGCCTGACCAGACAACACCGCCAGCGCCGATTGCAGTGGGCCAGAGAACACCGTCAATGGCAGCCAGGACACTGGAATCACGTGATCTTCAGTGACGAGTCTAGATTTCTGGTCTATCGTCAAGATGGCCACGTCCGAGTGCGCAGACAAGTGCATGAAGCCGACAACAAAGATTGTATAGTGCCAAGAGTCCAAGCTGGAGGTGGTGGGGTGACCGTTTGGGCTGCTTTTCATGCAGGGGGCAAAACTCACCTGGTTGTTCTGAATGGAAACCTGAACCAGTTCAAGTACAGGGCCATTCTGGAAGAAACATTGCTTCCATTTACTCGTGCAGCCTTTCGAGGAAACTTTGTCTTCCAAGATGACAATGCACGGCCTCATCGTGCTCGCATGATCCAACACTTTCTTGCTGACCGTGGTGTAGAGCATATGGAGTGGCCTGCCATGTCCCTGGATATGAATCCGATGGAGAACTTGTGGGCAGAATTAACGCGTCAAATCGACCACTAGGACCAGCAGCCGACATCTGTGCGTGAATTGCAGCAGGCTATTGTCACTGCATGGCAAGCGATTCCTGTCCAAACCTTGGCAAATCTCGTGAAAAGCATGCCTCAACGTGTACGTGCTCTCCTGAATGCTCGTGGGGGTTACACGAAGTACTGAACTGTAATTTTACTGTCCGTAATCCCAGTCGTAATTTAACTTTTGTTTTTGTTAAAAATAATTTGGCTAATGTGCAAAATAAAGACATACTTCTGGAAAACGTACAGAAGTTTAACACAGTGCTGTCCATGAATTGAGTTCGATATCAGTTTACATCACTTTCAAGGATCAATTTATTTGTTTCGAAATGTCAAATGTGGTTTTTGTTTCTTTTAAAGCTCCCATTAACAAAATCTAGAATAATTTCAACATAATTCCAATGAATTTTTGGTTCTAAGACATCTTGAAAAGTAAGTTCACCCCCACAAAAAAAATATTCCATATTAAATGCCAAGTCTGTATATTTCCAATGGTAGTTGATCAATTAGTTAAATTTTCGCATTGATCGGTTAGGCAGTTTCAAAGAGGAGGATTTCCACAGGTTTTTCACTCGGAACCAAAACGGCTGCCCAACCACGTGACCTATGACATAAGTTTACACTCTCGCTCCAATTGGGTAGGGGATAAGGTGTGTGAAGTTTCATGTTGACCGGATAAGGTTTATTTTTCTATCCAAGATGGCTGCCAAACAATGTTACATATGACATCATTATTTTCACACTATATGTAGCAATGGTGTTAGATGATATTTGGAAAGTTTCTCTTTGATAGGTTTCAGCTGTTTCAGGTAAAAAAAAAACATTTCTTTGATCAAACACGGCTTCTGGACCATGTATCCTCTGGTTTATTTGTGAACACCATGGTATCCCCATGGGTTGTGGAACGTGTTTGAAGATTCCCTCGATCTGGCCGGCTGTTCTGGAGAAGCTGATTTTTAAAGTTTTTTTAAATTTTCAATCCAACATCACTGCCGAACCACGAGACTGTTCTGGAGAAAAATATTTTTTACCAAGTTTCACGTTTTTTTATTTATTCATTAATTTTTGTATACAAAGTCGAGGCTCATGTAAGAGCTAACATGAAACAAAATAAGAACTGGAGCGGGAGACAAGAAGGGGAGAGAGAGGGAAGCATAACAACAACAGTGGAGAACAGGGACATTAGGAGATCTGTGGAAGGGAGAGGGCTGGGGCAGGGTGCACGGGACAAAAGATGGACACTACAAGGACGTTCAGGAAAGAAAACGGAATTTGAAAAAGGTGGATTTGGGGTATTTTAACGGGGGTAGAAACGATAAAAGTTTTGGATGGGGAAAGTTAAGAGATGGGGGTGAACAGCTGTTTTAAAAATCTGGAGGGAGGAGTGGGATTGAAGAGCGTGTGGGAGTTTTTTTCCAGAGGCAGGAAAAAAGAGGAATGACAGCGTGAAGGTGAGCAGAGAGTCTTGGTTTTGGCAGTTTCACCAGAAGAGGCCAGAGAGGAGTCGGCAGAAGAAAGAAAGATCACCAAGTTGCCTGCGGTGAGAGTGAAAGGTTCTTAGAATCAGTTTCATCGCGGGAGATTCCAATGATTCTAAAAGCCTTGGTTTATACAGTGTGACGCTGAGCTAGGTGTGAGGCAGGAGCACCAGCCCAGAGTGGAGAACAGTATTCCATCAAGCTGCGGATGAAAGCTTTGTATGTGGTGAGAAGCTCAGAAGTGTCCAGAAAGTATTTCGCACGATGGAGGATGTCCATTGTCCAGTCAGCAACTGGCTTTTGAGGCCAGCTTGGAAATGTGGTTTCCCAGGAAATATTATAACAGATCATGAGACCCAAGAGCTTGAGTGAGAACTTCTTCGAGAGGATTGTTGAGAAAGCATATGGGAGGATTTTCCAGACGGTCTTTTCAGAGAGACAAAGTGAGAGTGAGATTTGTCAGGATTGAAAGACATGTTCCAGTTGTTTGACCAGTTTGTGATTTTATATAGGTCTGCAGAGAGTGAAGAGGTTGCTGCCTGCCGATATGATGGTTGAGATATGGAGCGGCAGAGAGTGGAGTCATCAGCAAAAAGCTAGAGTGGATTCTCCAGAGAGTCGGGTAGATCATTAATGAATGAATGAATGAATGATCGTTTAAAGGCCATTTTTCCCGCTAGGGCGGGGGTTAGCCTTGCGGGCCCCATGACAATCATGGTTCCCTGTTTGAGGCAATGTTTTTATGGCCGGATGCCCGGATGCTCATTAATGAAGAACAGAAAAAGCACAGGGCCCAGAACACTACCTTGAGGAACGCCAGCCTGCACATTAAGAGAAGATGAGAGAATTCCATTTAGAGCCACACGTTGACCAAGATGGAAGAGGAAGTCTGCCAGCCAAGCATGGAGATTTCCATGGATATCATAGGAGGAGAGTTTGGTGAGCAGGGCGGATGCCAGACTGAGATATGTCAAGGGAGACAGCTCTGATTTCCTGTTTGGTGTTGAGGACCTCCATCAATTGTTGAGACAGCAGAAGCAGCATGTCCAGAGTAGAATGACCTGGTCTGAAACCAAATTGATGATCAGAGATCAAGCCATTGGAGAAGAGGAAGGATTTAATATCGGTAGTGATGATGGATTCCATGACCTTGCTGATGATGGGGAGCAGGCTGATTGGTCTGTAGTTGCAGGGATCTCTTTTTGCACCGTATTTGTGTAAAGTGGTGATGTTGGCTGATTTCCAAGCTGAAGGCAGATGACCTTGAGCAAAAGAGAGGGTGAAGAGAACAGAAAGAGATAGAGTCAGAAGATAGAGTGGCAGAGCAGGATTGTAGGACCCGTGGGCTGTTGCTGTCCGGTCCAGTTGCAGAATCGGAGTGGAGATTTGACAGCCACTTCTCCACCTTGTCGGGAGAGAAGGACACAGTCCAGGAGCAGCTGGGTATGGCTGGGTAAGGTGGGTATTGAGATCCAGATCGAGAAATTGACAGATTGTGTCAGTCCCAATGAGTCACAGAAGTCCTTTGCTGAGGTGCCAGGGCTGGTGCAAGAGGTGCCCACGCCCAGCCAGCTGGCATGATGACAATATAAATCGCCACATATTGGGAAGAGAGAGTTGGGATAGTGGGTAGAAGTTGGTCCATGTTTTCAGACAGGGAGATGTCGGACAGAGGTACTCGTGGGGTTTAGGAGGTGAAATGGCAGTGCACGGAGAGTGAGGAAGGGAGTTTTTGATAAAGAGAGCAACTCCACCATGAGGACGAGGTTCAGGGAGAAGGAAGTTTAAACATTTTAAAACAAAACATTGTCTGGGTATTCACTGAAATAATGAGGGTAGGGAGTCTGATGGGGATTATGAAATGCAGAGAATGTGCAGAAGGTGAAACAGAAGAATACGAGATTAACAAGCCAGGTGGGGAGGGAGGTGTATAAACACTTTGTTACTGTGGGGGGGTGGGGCATCCTTTTTATTTTCTTTATTAATTTTTTTTTTTTGAAGGTTGGATGAAAACAGATTTGATTTGAAAACCCCCAGCCCGCACCCTTCCACAGATCTACCGACGTCCCTGTTCTCTACTCTTGTTGTGCTTGTGTGCTTCCCTCTCTCTCCCACTCTTGTCTCCCGCTCCCTTTATTGTATGTTTTATGTGTCCGGGCAATGTTTTCATATTTAATGTGTTAGCTCTTTCTTACACGAGCCTCGACTATGTATACAAAAAAAAATTAAAATATAAAAATGTATGGATGAGCCTG
Organism: Myxine glutinosa; assembly: GCF_964187855.1. NCBI lineage: Eukaryota > Metazoa > Chordata > Myxini > Myxiniformes > Myxinidae > Myxine > Myxine glutinosa. The sequence goes on along the minus strand of NC_136270.1, from coordinate 22,672,076 downwards.
CCGGAAAGGTAGTGGCAGCAGAAACGTTTAAGTTTAAATATATAAGTAGATAAGTTTAAATTGGAATTAGATAGGTACCTTGGTAGGTATGATATATTGTATGATATTGTTGCGGATATGGGATTTGCATCCATCCATATCCGCTTGTAAATATTCCCCTATTTCCTCAATACTTCCCAACTATCCCCAATCCCCCATTCCCTAGTCCCATTTTCTGTAAACAACACTCTGTAGACCCGACCTCCCCCTATTTCCCCCATTAAATGTCGTGCCCAGGTTCACCGCATCTCATGTAAGACAACTATAGGACATCTTGCTAGTTATTCTTAGTCTATGTCAGTTAAGGACTCGTTTCCATTAATTCTGACCCTTCGTTGCACCAGAATGTGATTGTATGGCACCGTTAGGAAGTTTAGGACCTCCCAATACCTCCCCGCAGCTCTTCCTCACGGTTCAGCAACAACAACAACAACGGCGGCGGCGTGCACAGGGAGTGCGCGTCCTCACTCCGGTTTGGTTGGTAGGGGGTGTTGGGAGGGCATGAGGCCTTCCCAGCGAGCCGCCATCGAACATGTGCTCGACGGGGTTACCAAATAGGGGCTCCCTGTCAGCTCCTCGTCAAGGGCGGAGCCCGGTAACCCCCGCACCCAATGGAAGCGGCGGACCGGTCCCATCTGGGGCGGAGCCAACCAGCCGAGGGCGTGTCACTCCCCGCTGAGCATGCGCAGGAAGAGGGAGGTGACGTCAGATGCGCGCTGAGCTTGGAGAAAGAAAGACGCCACCTCCGAGCGCTGTGAGGCCTCCCTGCATCTCTTGGACCGTGCTTGATCCTGTCCCCGAGCCAAGGTGCACCTTGTGCTATCGACTGCCTGTCCCTTCCTGCCATCAATCCCTGTGTAAGTCAGCCTTGTTCCGTTTGTCTGTGGTCTGTCTGGGATAAGATAAGATTGTATTTAAGTGCCCATCTCTTCTGTGTCTTTTACCTCACTCTACCTTGTAATCTACCCCTTTTCTCCACCACTAATTATACCCTCCTCCGGAGGTCTTGAGAACTGTACCCCTTGCGTCGTTTCATTTATCCCAGTCGTTGTGTCCTTTCCAATCATTGATTTAGCGTAGCGCGATTTGGCCAACGTTCGGGTGGAATCGGGTGAGTTGGGGAAGAGTCGGGGAATAACTGTTAGGTCGCGGTGGACCATCCGCTCGGCCCAAAGTAACATCTAAACCGCGTCCGTAACAATATTATCTATTATGTTTATTTTAATATATTGATATTATTAATATTTCTTATCAATATATATAATGTCGTGTCGCCGGGGGTTAAGATCACCGGTGACGGATAGCCGAAACAGTTTTTTTTTTTACTCCCGAGGCAACCAGCCGAAGATGACGGTTATTTTGGCATGCGTGGGAATGAAGGAATGCAAAGCGGTAATCTGAACGAAAAATACACGGATTTATTCCCGAACCCACAAAACATGCAAACACCACAATAAATTCAACAATAATGATTTAATGAAAATAAAGCAATGACGAAATAAATGTTGAGGGAAAATAAATCCTACTTTGAGGGACCCTCCACACAATCTCAAATACGAACACACAGGGGAAAAGTAACACAATAAAATGAAATCCCCTTTTTCTGTCACTTAGCTCATGTCCCAAATGGCTTTCTGTGAGGCCAGCGGCAATGGCGAAGTCCAGAGCATCCCACGCCTCCAAAGAGATAAGATGGCGCCGACCGACGAAGGCAAAGACACCCAGAGCCGTGGGGGCGAGCAATGCAGACGGCCCTCTTTCACTCTCCTCCCTGTCCGAAACGCCAAGAGCCCCACAAACCACCGCCTTTATAACTCCTCGAGGGCTGCCAAAGCAATCCTAACTCCATCCAGCACACGATCTGCTGGGTCTGCTTGATCTGCTTGGATCCACGATCAGCACAAAATGGCGCCCTTCTTCACCGAGCCAAGCGCGAGAGAGAGACGCGCTCTTCTTCTTCACACACCACAGCCAATCACCGAACGTCCCTCCCAGTTCGCCCCACCCACAACCTCTGGGCTAATCATGTCCCTCATGGGAGTGGCCTGTTTCCTATTAGTTCCTTTAGAGGCGGGGCTAATTCCGATCGGCCCTGCTTGGCTTTTGTCGGCAGTTGTTGTTTTATAGGAGGTGTTTTTACAGCAAAACGTAAGGGAAAATTATAGAGGGAAAATCACGTACTGGGGAAAACTAACCTTAATCCCTCCCGATAATTAGCACAACACCGCCCCCCATGTGGTGTACACATAAACAATCTTGAGCTACATTGAGACTGACACGGAATTCAAATGCAACAAATAAACAGGTTTAATAAAAATAAATGCCAGGGAGAAGAAATGCACGATAAACCTAATTCCTAATTTGGGGAACCCCCACATGGACTCGTAAAACAGCACAAGGGGATAAATAAATGAAAGTAATTTATGGTGTGTGGTGCGTTTGCCTGCACTCCACGGTCTCTTCAAATGGTCCCCGACCCCGTCGGGTGCTGCGCGGGTCCCTGGTCCATGTGCGGGAAAACAGGCCTTGGTGCGCAGCTGTGTTCACCCAGCCGCCGACGTGCAGCACTCAGGCCCAAGCTCCCCTCTCGTTGTCTGCTCCACAAAGCACCGCGGTCTCTCCGGCTCACTCAGCACGGCACACAGCCGTCACGAAGCCACGAACCAAGAGTATCAGAGTCCACAAGCTTCGACCGCCAATGTCAAGACCAAGAGCGAGGAAGAGAAGAGGGGTACAAACTGCGACTGCCCACCACACAGCCAGTACCAAGAGAAAGAAAAATGTGACTGTTCGTTTTAGTACACACTAAAACGTGTGTACACTCGGTACACAAAAGAGAGAGAAAATGTGCGACTGTACGCTATGAAGGCCAGCCCGGAGGGAGGGGAAAATGAGTCTGCCCGCAATGAATGTCCCAATGCAAGAGAGTCAAATGGCGGCCGCTTCGCCATTTTGTTCCCCGGTCTCGAACGTCTTATGATGACGTCCGTGCGCGCTCCAATCACAGAGTCCATCGGAGCAATCCATCGCCCTGACCAATCATCACCTCTCGGGGTGAGGCCTCACAGCCCTGCCTGCTTGGTGTTGCAATGACGTTCAAATGTGTTCAAACGCTGCTAACGTCAGCGTTCAAATGTATGAATCCAAATGCTTGTTATGGGGTTTATTTAGGTGCGGAGTGCATGGCTGGTGTGGTGTATGTCATAAGGAACAAAGGAAAAACCACAGAGGCGATTTACATCCAGGGAATTAATTACCCTTATACCCGACCTAATTAACATAGCTCCACCCCTCGCCATGGAGACAATTATACAGCCTTACCGGACACACGGAGCTGACTTAAGTTACAGGTTTCTTCTTCTTCACGACAGTCGGAACACACTACCTTATGCAATCCTACCTGGCCCTAAGGTATTTCATTACTACCCCCACAAATGTAACAATACTATGAGAGATTGTGTGTGTGTGTGTGTGTGTGTATGTGTATGTGTATGTGTGTGTGTGTGTGTGTGTGTGTGTGTGTGTGTGTGTGTGTGTGTGTGTGTGTGTGTGTGTTGCCATTTCTCTCTGGGATGGGTGAACGGATCTTATCTTCGTCAAACTTTCAGAGGTTCACATCCTTGGTATTCCGGAAGCAGCAATTCCACAGTAAGATGTTCCAAGACATTTCAAATACCACAGGAACACCATTGGATTGTTAAAGTATTTACCATTATTAGCTTGTTTTGACAGATCCAGGTGAGGACGTTCTTCAAGATCACTTCAAACAAAAGCTTCTAAAAATACTCTCCATTCAATATTTATACTGACAGTAAAGCAGATGTGATGAGTAGCGAATGCAGTATTGATTTACACCCCATTTACATTTACATGAGGCCTAGGAAAAATCCAAGTATAACCCATGCAAATTTCATGCGCAGCCCACATGGGGTAGCCCACAAAAAACCCATGCACTGCCAACTTGGGCAACCCAGCTGGCACTCGAGTGGAGCCTATGGACAAATCCAGCTGGGGCCTACGTGGGGACACACATGGGACCCACATGTTAGCCCACATAGGACCCACCAGAGCCCCAGCTGTACGTGTTGGCTGGGTTAAAGCTTTTAATAAGCCAAATGGGTTTATTCACAAACAAACAACAAGCAGGGAAAATAAAATCAATTATAACTATATGCAATGAGTTAAACTAGGGTGAAATAAATCCTATTAATTAAAACTAAGGCGCCTCGCTCTCAGTTCTGAGCACAGACGGGGTGAGGGACACAAAACCGGGGAACTTATCTCTGGTGTAGCAGCGGGGGAGCAGGAAGATGGGCACGGAGCTGGTGTTGAGGGGATGGGCAGGACGATGGACAAGGTGAGGTGACAGCTGGACGAACCACTGGCAAATAGGTTAGGATGAAGCTCGAGGGCCAAGGCAGGTGGACAGGATGGCCTCCTTAAAGTTTTCCACCCCTAAATTCCCTCACAACTCCTTCAGTTCTCTTCAGGAATGCTGCCAACACTACCGTTCTCCTCACACACCTCTCTTCTTCCCCTCAGCCTCTGAGAGCCCCTCTGCACTCCTTGCACGCCCATCCTGGCTCCTCCCCCTTGTCCTCAGCCTCTCCACAGACCCTGCAAGCTCCACAACTCCCTGTTCCCACCCAGTTCTCCTCACAGCACTCACTGCTCTTTGCTCTTCCCTCATCTCCCTTGACAACGTTTGGGATCCATCCCTGCGGCATGCCTGGTGGAAGTTTACATGAGGTTTAACACACGTTTCCTCAACTTTATTCCCTCTCTATCTTGCCACAAGCACGACCCTCGTATCGTGCACATTCAAGCATTCAAGCTGGTGGCGTCTGGTCAAATCCGTTTCTGGTGTTTGTTTCCCCCTCCATCCCCTCCCTTACCTCAAATGGCCACACAGTTGACATCGCACGTGACAAAGCCGAATGCCTCAACTCTGTGTTCGCCTCAAAATCCTTAGTCCCAAACCCATCTCTCTCTGTTCCCACCTTTCCCAGTCGAACCCAACTGCTCCTGGACTCTGTGTCCTTCTCTCCTGACAAGGTGGAGGAGTTTTTGTCAAACCTCGACTCTGATTCTGCAACTGGACCAGACGGCATCAGCCCACGGGTCCTAAAATCCTGCTCTGCCGCTCTATCTCACCCTCTCTCTGTTCTTTTCACCCTATCTTTTGCTCAAGGTCATCTGCCAGCATCCTGGAAATCAGCTAACATTACCGCTTTACACAAAAAAGGTGCAAAAACAGATCCTTGCAACTACAGACCAATCAGCCTGCTCCCAATTATCAGCAAAGTCATGGATTCCATCATTGCTTCGGATATGAAATCTTTCCTCTTCTCCAATGGCTTGATCTCTGATCATCAATTTGGTTTCAGACCAGGTCACTCTACTCTGGACATGCTGCTTCTGCTGTCTCAACAATGGATGGAGGTCCTCAATGCCAAACGGGAAATCAGAGCTGTCTCCCTTGACATATCACGGGCCTTTGATACGGTCTTGCACCCAGCTCTGCTCACCAAACTCTCCTCCTATGGTATCCATGGAAATCTCCATGCATGGCTTGCGGACTTCCTCTCTGGTCGTAGTCAACGTGTGGCCCTGAATGGATTTCTCTCATCTCCCCTTCCTGTTCAGGCTGGAGTTCCCCAAGGAAGTGTGCTGGGCCCTGTGCTTTTTCTGGTCTTTATCAATGATCTCTCTGACTCTCTGGAAAATCCTCTCGATCTCTTTGCTGATGACTCCACTCTCTGCCGCTCCATTTCTCTTCCCTCAGATCGGCAGTCTGCAGCCTCCTCACTCTCTGAAGACCTGGACAAAATCACAGACTGGTCAAACAAGTGGAACATGTCTTTCAATCCTGACAAATCTCACTCTCTTACTATGTCTCTCCGAAAAGATCGACTGGACAACCCTCCCATCTACTTTCTCAACAATCCTCTCCAAGAAGTTCTGTCGCTCAAGCTTTTGGGTCTCACTATCTGCCATGATCTTTCTTGGGAAAACCACATTTCCAAGCTGGCCTCCAAAGCCAGTCGCCGACTGGGCATCCTCCGTCGTGCGAAGTCCTTCCTCGGCACACCTGAGCTCCTCACCACATACAAGGCTTTCATCCGCAGCTCAATGGAATACTGTTCTCCCCTATGGGCTGGTGCTCCTGCCTCACACCTGGCTCGGCTTCACGCTGTTGAATCCAAAGCTTTCAAAATCATTGGAATCTCCCGTGATGAAGCTATCTCTGAGGGCCTTTCACTCACTCACCGCAGGCAGGTAGGTGGTCTTTCTGTCTTCTACCGACTCCTCTCCGGCCTTGCTCCCCCAGCTCTCTCTGTGCTCTGTCCCCCAAATATTCCTACAGGTCGCACAAGATCTGCCAGCAACCCTCTGATGGTTAAACTGCCGAAATCTCGGCTCTCTGCTCACCTTCACTCTTTCATTCCTCTTTTCTCCCGCCTGTGGAACAAACTCCCACACTCCCTTCAATCCCTCTCCTTCCTCCAGGTCTTTAAAACAGCTGTTCACCACCATCTCTTATCTTCCCCCATCCATAACCTTGATCTTTTCTACCCCCACTAATTCACCCCAGATCCACCTTGTTTAAAATTCCAACTTCTTTCCTGGAAATCCTGGCAGTGTCCATATGTTTATACCTCTCCCACCCCCCCCCCCCCCCTTCACATGCCTCCCCCCCAAAGCCCTATCCCTCCCACAGATCTCTCGATGTCTCCATGTCTCTCGGTCCCTGCTCTCAAATGTTGTGTTTGTGTCCTTCCCCCTCTCTCCCCATCTTGTCTACCGCTCCCGATGTTATTTGTTTTATGTGTCTGTTTGTCTTTCTGTGTGATTAATGTTCGCTCTTTCACGAGCCTCGATCTTGTATACAAAAAACAAAAAAAACAAAAAAAAAAAAAATCCTTACGCTAACAAATCCCTACTTCCTTACATCGAGATTGGCTTTCTACTTGCATGCGGTGTATGCTAATCTACACAGTTCTATCTCTTCTAAGGTAATCTCTATGCTCCCCCATATACGTAACCATACATTATATAACTAGAACGGCACTCAGTTGAGAGCATACCTCCGCTTGGTGAGCAGTTTATGTTTTGCATCTCAGAGTAGACCAGAAAATCACAATACAGAATCACATTTAATCAAAATCAATCACAGGAATCACCATAGGTCCAGTCTTTCATACCCTGATCTACCCCTCGTTTTTAGGTCCAGTCTTTCATACCCTGATCTACCCCTCGTTTTTATGTCCAGTCTTTCATACCCTGATCTACCCCTCGTTTTTAGGTCCAGGCTTTCATACCCTGATCTACCCCTCGTTTTTAGATCCAGTCTTTCATACCCTGATCTACCCCTCGTTTTTAGGTCCAGTCTTTCATACCCTGATCTACCCCTCGTTTTTAGATCCAGTCTTTCATACCCTGATCTACCCCTCGTTTTTAGATCCAGTCTTTCATACCCTGATCTACCCCTCGTTTTTAGGTCCAGTCTTTCATACCCTGATCTACCCCTCGTTTTTAGATCCAGTCTTTCATACCCTGATCTACCCCTCGTTTTTAGGTCCAGTCTTTCATACCCTGATCTACCCCTCGTTTTTAGGTCCAGTCTTTCATACCCTGATCTACCCCTCGTTTTTAGGTCCAGTCTTTCATACCCTGATCTACCCCTCGTTTTTAGGTCCAGACTTTCATACCCTGATCTACCCCTCGTTTTTAGGTCCAGTCTTTCATACCCTGATCTACCCCTCGTTTTTAGGTCGTCTTTCATACCCTGATCTACCCCTCGTTTTTAGGTCCAGGCTTTCATACCCTGATCTACCCCTCGTTTTTGGCCATGTAACTCAATGGTGAAGGATCACTTAAAAAATTCTTCTAGCTGAATCAGGATCCGGATCTTTACCAAAATTGAATCGATTCTTCCTTCTCTTGGACATGTTGTGCGTGTGACGTTTCATCCAAATCCGTCCATAACATTTTCAGATATCCTGCTATGTATAGTTTTTGGCCCCATCTCCCAATGGTGAACAATCACTTTAAAATTCTCGTAGCCAGATCCGAATCCAGATCTTCACCAAAATCTAATCATTTCGTCCTTGTCACATACGTTACATCTCCGCCAAATTTCGTCCGAATCCATCCCCAACTTTTTGAGATATTTTGTTCACAAACAGACAAGCAAACAGACAGACAGGGGTGAAAACATGACCTCCATACACCTTTGGTGGCATTATATAATTATATATATATATATATATATATACATATACATATATACATATATATATATATATATACACATATATATATATATATATATATATATATATATATATATATATATATATATATATATATATATATATCTATCTATCTATAATTCCAGTAATCTCTGTGTGTCTGTCTGTGTGTCTGTGTGTCTGTGTGTCTGTGTGTCTGTGTGTTTGTCTGTGACCGCTGTTTCTCGACAACCACGGGTCCGATATACTTGAAACTTGCCAGGTATATTGCTGGGGACCCGAGGATGTGCCTTTTCAAGGTTTGAAATTAATCGGACAAGTACCTACCGAGCTATGTCCAAAAAACGCTTCAACCAATCAGAGAGCAGCGAGCTATCACGTGTGCCGAACCGTTAATGCAATGCAAGCGTTAATGCGTTAATGCAAGGCTTTTCTTTTTTTCCCTCTTCTCTTTCTACTTTTCCTTGCGATTAAATTGCAAACAGCCAAAATACGTTGGCGCTAATTGAATAATTGGCCATTAACACTAAAATAATCGTAACTGCGATATGCCAACTTCCGGACAGTGCAGCCTTCCCTGTTGTTGTTGTTTGCAGCAGCTGTTTGCAGCAAGGCAAGGCTTTTCTTTTTTTCCCTCTTCTCTTTCTACTTTGCCTTGCGATTAAATTGCAAACAGCCAAAATACGTTGGCGCTAATTGAATAATTGGGCATTATGTTTTACAACTAATAAAAACGAATTTGCGATTCATTCGCTTTCCTGCGCGTTTGTGTACGCGATGGCGATTTCTTTACCAAACTCCGGAAGCCGTTCGCTTTGGACCGAACCATTGCATGTAAATAGAGGGGGGGGGATTGTCACCACTCGCAAGCCGTTCGCTTTGGACCAAACCATTTCATGTAAATAGGGGGGGGGATATAATTTTAGATATATATATAGTACGGGCATGCCCTAGTATCTATAATTCCATTAATCTCTGTGTGTATGTGTGTTTGTATGTGTGTATGTGTGTATGTGTGTATGTTTGTCTGTGACCGCTGTTTCTCGACAACTACCGGTCCGATATACTTTAAACTTGCCAGGTATATTGCTGGGGACCCGAGGATGTGCCTTTTCAAGGTTTCATATTAATCGGAGAAGTAGTTACCGAGCTATGGCGATTTCTTTACCAAACACTGCAAGCCGTTCGCTTTGGACCAAACCATTGCATGTAAATAGAGGGGGGGGGGGTTCTGTGGTCGTTGCGAATGGACCAAACCATTCATGTAAATAGAGGGGGGGGGGGTTCTGTGGTCGTTGCTGCCACGTGGTTTCAAAGTTTTTTTTTGTTGTTGTTGTTTGCACGCATGTTTTTTTGCACCCACGTACGGGCACGCCCTAGGATGTTTACACACACACACCCCTACACAAATTTTTTTTTTTTTTTTTTTTTGGCAAGGAACGGGCACCCACGTACGGGCACGTCCTAGCTTATATATAGTACGGGCATGCCCTAGTATATATAATTCCATTAATCTCTGTGTGTATGTGTGTTTGTATGTGTGTATGTGTGTATGTGTGTATGTTTGTCTGTGACCGCTGTTTCTCGACAACTACCGGTCCGATATACTTGAAACTTGCCAGGTATATTGCTGGGGACCCGAGGATGTGCCTTTTCAAGGTTTGAAATTAATCGGACAAGTACTTACCGAGCTATGGCGATTTAGCCGTTCGCCGTTCGCTTTGGCGTTGCGAATGGACCAAACCATTGCATGTAAATAGAGGGGGGGGTTCTGTGGTCGTTGCGAATGGACCAAACCATTCATGTAAATAGAGGGGGGGGGTTCTGTGGTCGTTACTGCCACGTGGTTTCAAAGTTTTTTTTTGTTGTTGTTGTTTGCACGCATGTTTTTTTGCACCCACGTACGGGCACGCCCTAGGATGTTTACACACACACACCCCTACACAATTTTTTTTTTTTTTTTTTTTTGGCAAGGAACGGGCACCCACGTACGGGCACGTCCTAGCTTATATATAGTACGGGCATGCCCTAGTATCTATAATTCCAGTAATCTCTGTGTGTGTGTGTGTGTGTGTGTGTGTGTGTGTGTGTGTGTGTGTTTGTCTGTGACCGCTGTTTCTCTGACCTCTGTTTCTGTGACCGCTAGGGCATGCCCGTACTATATATATATCTAAAATTATATCCCCCCCCCTATTTACATGAAATGGTTTGGTCCAAAGCGAACGGCTTGCGAGTGGTGACAATCCCCCCCCCCTCTATTTACATGCAATGGTTCGGTCCAAAGCGAACGGCTTCCGGAGTTTGGTAAAGAAATCGCCATCGCGTACACAAACGCGCAGGAAAGCGAATGAATCGCAAATTCGTTTTTATTAGTTGTAAAACATAATGCCCAATTATTCAATTAGCGCCAACGTATTTTGGCTGTTTGCAATTTAATCGCAAGGCAAAGTAGAAAGAGAAGAGGGAAAAAAAGAAAAGCCTTGCCTTGCTGCAAACAGCTGCTGCAAACAACAACAACAGGGAAGGCTGCACTGTCCGGAAGTTGGCATATCGCAGTTACGATTATTTTAGTGTTAATGGCCAATTATTCAATTAGCGCCAACGTATTTTGGCTGTTTGCAATTTAATCGCAAGGAAAAGTAGAAAGAGAAGAGGGAAAAAAAGAAAAGCCTTGCATTAACGCATTAACGCTTGCATTGCATTAACGGTTCGGCACACGTGATAGCTCGCTGCTCTCTGATTGGTTGAAGCGTTTTTTGGACATAGCTCGGTAGGTACTTGTCCGATTAATTTCAAACCTTGAAAAGGCACATCCTCGGGTCCCCAGCAATATACCTGGCAAGTTTCAAGTATATCGGACCCGTGGTTGTCGAGAAACAGCGGTCACAGACAAACACACAGACACACAGACACACAGACACACAGACACACAGACAGACACACAGAGATTACTGGAATTATAGATAGATAGAGGGGGGGGATTGTCACCGTACTCGCAAGCCGTTCGCTTTGGCTTTGCGAATGGACCAAACCATTTCATGTAAATAGAGGGGGGGGATATAATTTTAGATATATATATAGTACGGGCATGCCCTAGTATATATAAATGAAGGAACTGCGCTCCAACGCGAGTCGAAAGAATTGACGCGACCAAAGACGGAATTCGTCCGAGTTGCTTTATTGAAACAAAACAGCTCAGGTATTCTCTCGTAAGCCTGTTTATCGGGCAGCAATATATATACACATTTATGTCGGGAAGTTTGCCCGGCAAAAGCTATACCGGGCATGCCCGGGTGTCAAGGGCGAGCCTTGGAAAGGCGAGTCTGGACCTGCCCGGGTGTGTTTGGCTGCGGCCTGGCAAGTCGAGGCTGGGCGTGCCCGGGCGCTCTGGACGAGCACTGGAAAAGCGAGAGCGGGCATGCCCGGACGCTCTGGGCGAGCCCTGGAAAGGCGATAGCGGGCATGCCCGGACGCTCTGGGCGAGCCCTGGAAAGGCGATAGCGGGCATGCCCGGACGCTCTGGGCGAGCCCTGGAAAGGCGAGAGCGGGCATGCCCGGGAAAGACGAGACCGGGCGTGCCCGGGAGGATCGCGCGTGCCCGGGAACAGTGAGTCCGGGCATGCCCGGGAGAGGCGCGTCTGGCCGTGTTCTGGCCGGTGCAAGGCGATTGTGTGCATCCAGCGGTAACCGCTACACACGCCCCTCCAGAATCGACCTGCACCGGCAGGGTCAATTTAAGGGGGTCCGGATGACCCGGCCGAAGCGACCCCTGGAGGGTCGTGGGGAGGGGTCCGACGTGGTGGTGGGTGGTCGAGCGGGGGGAACTGTGGACGGGGGGCGGCCTCGCCGTGGAGGAAGGGCCAACCGTGGTGGTCGGTCGACGTCCATGTGCGCCGGTTTGAGGCGGTCCACAGAAATCCGGTCCGGCCGGCCGCCGAAGTCGACGATGAAAGACTTGTCGCCCCGTCGCAGGACCCGGAAGGGCCCGTCGTACGGCGGCCGGAGTGGCCCCCGGTGCGCGTCATGACGCACAAAGACGTACTCCGCTGTGCGAAGCGCCGGGGGGACGTAGGACTGGGGGCCACCGTGGCGGGACGTCGGCACGGGGGCAAATCGTCGGGCGGCCTCCTGGAGGTCCGAGCGCTGGCGAGCGGCGGACCAGGGACTGGTAGCGTCGGGCACGAATTCGCCCGGGACGCGGAGCGGCTGGCCGTAGACGCGGCGGACGCCTGGAGGTCTTCCTTGGGGGCCGTGCGAAGGCCCAAAAGGACCCACGGCAGCCGGTCGGCCCAACCGTCGTCCTGAAGGCCGGCCTTGAGTGCGGCCTTCATGGAGCGGTGAAACCGCTCGCACAACCCGTTGGCTTGGGGGTGGTAGGCCGTGGTGCGGTGCAGCGTGACCCCCAACGAACGGGCGACCGCGCCCCAAAGCTCAGACGTGAACTGTGGGCCGCGGTCGGACGAGATGTCCGCTGGTGCGCCGAAGCGCGCGACCCAGGTGGCGATGAACGCCTGCGCCACGTCGGGTCGTCGGCGGTGGTGGTGGAGGCGAGGGGCACGGCCTCCGGCCACCTGGTGGTCCTGTCCACCATGGTGAGCAGGTGGGTGAACCCCCACGAGGGGGGCAGGGGACCCACCAGGTCCACGTGGACGTGGTCGAAACGCCGTTCAGGCACGGCGAAAGGTGCCAGCGGGGCCTGGGTGTGGCGGTGGACCTTGACCCGCTGGCAGGCCGTGCAGGCGTTGGCCCAGTCGCGGATGTTTCGTCGAAGGCCATGCCAGACGAAACGCGCCGACACCAGCTTCTGAGAAGCTTTCCGGCCCGGGTGAGAAAGGCCGTGGATGGAGGCGAAGATGCGGCGCTGCCAGGAAACGGGCACGATGGGGCGAGGCTGGCCCTGGGAGACGTCGCAGAGCAGGACGGTGCCCGCGAAGGGAATGTCGGCCAGGCGGAGGCCCGTGTCCGCCGCACGGAGTGCCTGCACCGAGGCGTCGGTGGTCTGGTCGGCCGCCATGAGCGCGAAGTCCACGCCGAGGTGGACCGCGTTCGCGCTGGCCCGAGAAAGACAGTCGGCCACGGCGTTGTCTTTGCCGGCGACGTGCCGGATGTCCGTGGTGAACTCCGACACGGCGGAGAGGTGGCGCTGCTGGCGGGCCGACCACGGCTCCGTGACCTTAGCCATTGCGTAGACCAACGGCTTGTGGTCGACGAAAGCCGTGAACGGGCGGCCCTCCAGGAGGTGTCGGAAATGGCGAACGGCCAGGAATAGCCCGAGCAGCTCGCGGTCGAACGTGCTGTAGTTTAACTCGTTCGGCCGGAGTTGCCGGCTGAAAAAAGCGAGTGGCTGCCAAACCCCGTCCACCCATTGCTCATGGACGGCGCCCACCGCGTAGTTGGAGGCGTCCGTAGTGAGGGCGATGGGCGCGTTGAGCACCGGGTGAGCCAGCAGCGTTGCGTCGGCGAGGGCCCGTTTGGCGCTGGCGAAGGCCGCGTCCATGGCCGCGGACCAAACAATGTCATGCTTGGCCGGCTTGCCCCGGAGGGCCTCGTAAAGGGGCCGCATGAGCTGAGCAGCGCGGGGCACGAATCGGTGATAAAAATTCACCATGCCGAGGAACTCTTGGAGGGCCTTGATGGAACGGGGACGCGGGAACGTGGTGATGGCCTCGACCTTGGTCGGCAGCGGCACGGCCCCGGTCTTGGTGATGCGGTGGCCCAAAAAGTCAACGGTCGTCGCGCCGAAGTGGCATTTGACCGGGTTGACAATTAAGCCGTGCTCGCTGAGGCGACCGAACAGTGTTCGGAGGTGGAGGAGGTGCTCGGCGCGGGACGTGCTAGCGACGAGGATATCGTCCAGATAGACGAAAAGAAACGGCAGGTCGCGCAGCACGCCGTCCATCAAGCGCTGGAACGCCTGGGCCGCGTTCTTGAGGCCAAACGGCATCCGCAAAAATTCGGACAGGCCGAACGGCGTGATGACGGCCGTCTTCGGGACGTCGGCCGCCCGGACAGGTACCTGGTGGTAGCCCCGTATCAGGTCAATTTTCGAAAAGATGACCCGTCCCGCCAAACGGGCGGAAAAGTCCTGAATATGCGGGATCGGGTACCTGTCGGGGGTGGTAGCGTCGTTGAGACGGCGGTAGTCGCCACACGGGCGCCATCCACCCCCCGGCTTTGGCACGATGTGCAGTGGCGAGGCCCACGCGCTATCGGAGCGCCGCACGATGCCGAGGTGCTCCAATGCGTCGAACTCGGCCTTCGCCACGGCGAGCTTGGCCGGGTCGAGGCGGCGGGCCCTGGCGTAGACCGGCGGGCCCGTAGTGGGTATGTGGTGCTCGATCCCGTGCCACACCGCGACGGCCGAAAACGTCGGCCGCGTGAGGGCCGGGAATTCCGCGAGCAGGCGAGCGAACTCGTTCGCTGCCGGGAGGGCGCACGCCAGTTCGGTCGGCACGGAGCTGCTCATCGTGCACGCCAGGGAGCTGAAGGTCTCGGCGTTGACAAGGCGACGACGTTTGACGTCGACCAGCAGCCCGTGCGCGCAGAGGAAGTCGGCGCCCAGCAAAGCCATGGGGACGCAGGCGGTCACAAAAGTCCATTGAAAACGCTGGCTGCCGAAGCAGAGGGTGACGACGCGTGGGCCGAAAGTGCGTATGACCGAGCCATTAGCAGCGACCAAAGAGGGGCCGCAAACGGCGTCCCGCCTGTCCTGCTCGGAGGCGGGTATGACGCTCAGTTGGGCGCCGGCGTCACACAGGAAACGCCGCCCAGACGCTTTGTCCCGAATAAACAGCAAGTTGCCCGAGTGGCCGGCGCTCATGGCTGGGAATGAACGCCGGCCCGGCCGTTTCCCGACCTGCCGAAAGTGCACGGGGGCCGGCACGTCCGAGCCTTGTGTCCGAACCTGGCGTGGTAATAACACCATGCCCGGTCAGGTGGAGGCCCCGGCCGTCGTGTCGGAAGCGGGCGGTGCGACGTGGCGGCCGCCAGTTGCACCGGCAGTTCGGCCTCCAACCGCGCAGGGCGCTCGGGTGTCGTGGGCATCGCCTCGGACGGCGGCGGGCTCCAGGTAACCGCGCCGATGTGCTGGCCCGCCGAGGAGATCTTATCGGCTTCCCTGGCGAGGGCGCGGGAATCCGTGATCAACGTGCCAGCCAGGGCGAGGCGTACCGGGTGAGGCAGCTGGCGAAGGAACAGCTCGCGGAACAGAAAATCCGGAGAGTGCTCACCGAGCAACGAGAGCATATAGTCCATGCGCTCGGACGGGCGCGTGTCGCCGAGCTCGGGCAGAGCGAGCAGGCACCGTGCGCGTGCTGCCGGTGAGAGGGCGAAAGCGTCGAGGAGGAGTGTCTTCAGCGCGTCATATTTGTCAGCCGCCGGTGGGTGCTCGAGGAGGCTCAAGGCGCGGGCCGCGGTGGCGGAACCGAGCGCCGCCACAACATGGTGGAAGCGGGTGTCGTCCGCGGTGATGCCTCGCAGGGCGAACTGAGAGTCCGCCTGAGCGAACCAAACAGCCGCGTGAGCCTCCCAGAAGGTAGGCAGTTTAAGCGTCACTGCCGTATCCATGTCGGTAGGTCACCAATGAAGGAACTGCGCTCCAACGCGAGTCGAAAGAATTGACGCGACCAAAGACGGAATTCGTCCGAGTTGCTTTATTGAAACAAAACAGCTCAGGTATTCTCTCGTAAGCCCGTTTATCGGGCAGCAATATATATACACATTTATGTCGGGAAGTTTGCCCGGCAAAAGCTATACCGGGCATGCCCGGGTGTCAAGGGCGAGCCTTGGAAAGGCGAGTCTGGACCTGCCCGGGCGTGTTTGGCTGCGGCCTGGCAAGTCGAGGCTGGGCGTGCCCGGGCGCTCTGGACGAGCACTGGAAAAGTGAGAGCGGGCATGCCCGGACGCTCTGGGCGAGCCCTGGAAAGGTGATAGCGGGCATGCCCGGACGCTCTGGGCGAGCCCTGGAAAGGCGATAGCGGGCATGCCCGGACGCTCTGGGCGAGCCCTGAAAAGGCGATAGCGGGCATGCCCGGACGCTCTGGGCGAGCCCTGGAAAGGCGAGAGCGGGCATGCCCGGGAAAGACGAGACCGGGCGTGCCCGGGAGGTTCGGGCGTGCCCGGGAACAGTGAGTCCGGGCATGCCCGGGAGAGGCGCGTCTGGCCGTGTTCTGGCCGGTGCAAGGCGATTGTGTGCATCCAGCGGTAACCGCTACATATATATATATATATATATATATATATATATATATATATATATATATATATATATATATATATATATATATATATATATATATATATATATATATATATATATATATATATATATATACACATATATATATTGATAATTATATGTTATAATTATATAATGTAATTATATTATATTGTTGCAGTTCTGTGTTTTTGCAATAAAGGTTAATTTTCCCCTCATAGTTAGTCACACTACAACATGTAGCCTCGTTTAAGCTCAGTTATTTCCTAGTAAGTGTAAGCGTAGACCTTTCCTATGTGTAGTTTTGCGTTGAGTAGAATAATGAGAGTTAGGTCTCCTTCCAATCCTTATGCCGCCTCGATGCTTTGGTTTTTGGCGCAAATTACCACGAGGCCGGCCTGACAAGTCGAGGCAGGCCGAAGAAAGGCGGACCAGGAGAAGTGTGAGTGACCAGTAAGCACGAGCCGCCCATCAGGGCTCGAAGGGAGTGGCTTAGCACTGCGGCAAAAGGCATGGTTTGGAATATTTGAGGCCGGCCAGGGCGTGGCAATATAACCCTGTGCCAAGAAGGCCCCACCTCAGTTCTGAGGAGAGGTGCGCTGTACAAGTTAACAGTTTGAGGAGGACCTGTGCTGAGTGATGAGCTTGAGTTATCAGTTCGAAGCGCTGTGTTGAATTACAAGTTCTGAGGAGAGGTGTGCTGAACCAAGTCAAGAGTTGAGAGTTCTGAGAGTGCGCGGTGGTTGAACCAAATTATGAGCCGGGGTCCTCTGTTGAATTGAGCTCGAGTCAGATCCTGAATTGAGTTGCGAGAGTGAAAGCACGCTGTTGAATAAATCGCGCTGTGAAGAACCGCCGAGCCGGGCGAGAGACGTGCATATTCGCCTGCCTGCCTTTGTTTGAGATACGCGCTGCGAGGATCCCTCCCACCTTCTTGCCTGCCTTCGTCGAGGGACGTGCTGTGACCACAGAGGGCCACGCCGGGTGAGCTGTTCCTGAACAACAAAGCCGGCGCGTTCAGCACATGAACCATCCTTCCTTCATTTCCCCTGTGAGTGTGAACGGGCCCATTGTCTGGGAATTTAAGCTAAGACTGCTTAAGTGCCTGCTCAGTGTCTCTTCACCTTGTATAGCTGTAAATAAACCTGTGTTCTTCCTTCTATTTGATCGTTCCCGTCATTTCCATCTATTGACTATGCATGGTACGAATTATATCGCTCTAATCGGGTTCCAATACCAAGGTAACTGCACGGACCACGTGGTGCGCCATCCGCTCGGGTGCACTCAAATTACGCGTGGTTCGTGCGAGACTTGATCCCCGCCTCCACGGCGACAGGGGTACTTAGGTATGTGCGAACATTGTCCCGAAATCCTGTCCTGCATCTGCCCGGGAGTGGCGACTTAAGTCTCGCGGTTGCGACGACCCAAGGAGAAAAAGGGGCTTAATCTCCCCTTGGTAAGGGAACGAGGGGTCGTGCGGAAACCGTAACAATATATATGTATATAATTATATTATATTTATTTTTATCTATATTATATTATTATCTATATTATCTATTATATAATATAATAATATTCATACTATTCATAATATCAACAATATCATAAATACATAATATTGTTGCGGTTTTGAGTTTTGTATAATAAAGGTTAAATTTCCCCCTCATAGTTAGTCACACAAACAACATGTAGCCTCGCGATAGTGCAGTTATCTCTTAGTATTTGTGAGAATAGTCCTGTTCCTATGTTAGTTCTGCATTGAGTAGAGTAAGGAGAAAAGGTCCTTCTCCTACTTCCATTACCTTATCCCGCCTCCATTGCCTCATGCCTCTTTGTGCTGCCTTTGGTTATTTTGGCGCGAATTAACATGAGGCAGGCCTAGGAGGGTAGGGGCGGGACCGGATTATGGCGGCAGAGAAGCTGACGGTAAGTGCGAGCCGCCAATCAGGGCTCAGAGGGTGTGGCGGCAGCACTGCGTCACAGGGCGTGGTTGGAAGGTTCGAGAAGGTTCAGGGCGTGTCGATATAACCCGTCGCGCAAAGCCCCCACAAGCAATTGAGGTATGAGGACTGAGTTGGCATTGAGTGAGAAGTCGAAGGAGCGCGGTCAGCAGCAGAGAGCTTTGAAAGATACGGGATCGGCGAAAGACGCGCATGAACCAGGATACGCGCTCGTATGAAAGTGACGTTCGGTTGAGCTTGAAGCCGAGCCGCATATAGTGCAATGAGTTATGCGAGTGATAACGCGCTGTGTAACCGCCAGCCGCGCTGAGAGACGCATACTTTGCCTTCCTGCCTCTTCATCTGTTCTATTTGGGAGATGCGCTACGAGGATCCTTCCACCGCCTGCTTGCCTTCTTCGCAGGACGTGCTGGGACCGTGGGGAGCCGGACGGGGCCGTTCCTCGATGACCACGTCAGCGCGTTTGGCCTGAACATCATCCTGCCTGCAATTCCCTGTGTGAGTGTGAACGGGCCAGAGTCTGGGGATTAAGAATAAGACTGTTTAAGTTCTGCTCTGTGTCTCTGCTTCCACCGATCATTGTACATAATAGTGGGAATAATAATTAAAACCTGTGTTCTTCCTTCCATTCGATCGTTCTTGTGATTTCCTCATTGACTAAGCGTGGTACGAATAGAACTGCTCTAATCGTGGTCCAATAATTAACGGTGACTGCACAGACCACGTGGTACGCAATCCGCTCGGTGTACACCAATTACACGTGGCTCGTGCGAGGCTTGCTTCCCCGCTTCTGTGGCGGCGCAGGGATTTAGGTACGAGCGAGACTTGGTCCCGAAACCCTACCTTGCGTTTGCCCGGAAGAGGCGTTTCAAGTCTATCGGTTCCGCCAAGCCTAGAAAGAACAAGGGGCTTAATCCCCCCTTGGTAATGTTACATGCTCCTCCCCGACCCCCTGGTCATGGTGTACCTCAGAGCCCCGAGAGGAGTCACGGTAGAAAAATGTGTTATTCTGTGTGTCAAAGATCAATGGAGAAGCCACCCCAATTGTTACTCACAAACAAATATTGTATTGAGATCACACAAGAATAACGGTACAACAACAATAGTATTCAAAAGTACAATCAATATGTCCTATGATGGTACCATCAGTTTTGCAATATATAACTCACTGTGCTCCAAGTGAGTGTAACAAGAACCTTCCCCAATGTCTCTTATTCCCGGCTCCAAGACGAAGTTGCTTCGCTCCAGCGATCGCTAGAACGATGTCCAAACGACCAGAATCCCATGCGGAT
Source organism: Myxine glutinosa (assembly GCF_964187855.1). Lineage (NCBI taxonomy): Eukaryota > Metazoa > Chordata > Myxini > Myxiniformes > Myxinidae > Myxine > Myxine glutinosa. Next base: position 22,652,314 of record NC_136270.1, on the reverse strand, counting down.
GGCCAGGGCAGTCACACAGCCGAAGCTGTACAAAGGCGCCCTCAAGGCGACTGGGAAATCCAACGGTGCCCTACAGGCGACCGAGAGATCACACCCTCGGGTATGGACGAATTAGCCTTCAAAAATCCGCATCACACACACGCCTCAGATCGACGTCTGAATGCGGTGAGAATTGTCGAAAAGAAACGAAACCGCGAGCAAAGCACAAATCCTGCACGAGTCAAAATGGCCGACGACCCGGTCTCGTGGCGCACGGCCCGGCGATGATTCTCTCCTGAATCGATCGCAAAACCTGACATGCAGGTTGACCGGTCACAGCGATGACAACTCCGTCGTAGGAATTCCTCTCCTGGAAACCCGAAAGTTCGCTAGTGACTCTGGCTCGCCAACGTTCACTTCAGAACCCGGAGCAACTCGGCTTTCTTGTCCGACTGAGAAGATTAAGGAGAGGGTAATGCTATGGGTAGGAAGGGTTCCAAACCGAAGGAACACATTTGTAGGCACTCATTCACTCTGCCCTTTTTTCTCTGCTTCTTCTTCTTCATCTTCCGGTTCCTGATCCGGTTTCATTTTTAAAACATTCCTTTTACCTTTTCACAATAATAATTGCTATTTCCCTCGAACAACAACAATAATAATAATAATAATAATAATACATGAAACCAGAAATGTCTCAAGTGGATGAAAGCCACCACAACGGAAGTGACGAATCCATAACACTTCCCCCCCTCAAGAAAGAAAGTTTGAACATAGTGAAAACTTGCTTTGTAGGCAAAACTCTTCCAACAAACAAAAGTAAACTCACACCCAAATCATCAATTCCCGTGAGCAACGATAATCAATATTTCCCAAAAATAAAGCAACAAAACTTCAAACAACCTACAGATATCTCCAAAGTTAGTTCACTCTGGACAAAGCATCCACAACGACATTGTCCCTGCCCTTTACATGCTCAATTTCCAAGTTGAACTCCTGCAAAGCCAAACTCCATCTCATCAACCTCTAATTTTATTTTTCATTTTTTAAAATGAAGGTTAAGGGGGTGTGATCAAAAATCCAAAGTCAAGCAAATCTATAACACTTTTTAGGGAGGCCGAGCTGAGAGCCAGGTTTAATGGTGGTTGGGTGGTGAGGCCTGGAAGTATTCACTACATGGACGCCTTTAGGAACGTGGAGTTCACGGTTAATCCATGCAGGAAAGTTCACTACATGGACGCCTTTAGGAACGTGGAGTTCGCGGTTAATCCATGTCGGAAAGGTCACTACATGGACACCTTTAAGAACGTGGAGTTCACAGTTAATCCGTGTGGGAATCTTGGCTCGGCTGCTCCGCAGCATTCAGTGCTTCAACCCTTCCTAACTTTCATAATAATCATGGTTGGAACGCTTGTCGCTGTAGTCACGTGAATAGCGGTCTCCTTCTCGGCCACTACCCTGATAATCATCCCTTCGGGAGCTGCCGTAACTCTGGGAGCCTCTATAGCAATATCGACTGCGGCCACCACCAAAACTACTACTCCCACCCCGGGAGCCATAGCCACCCCTGAACTACCTCCACGTTTTCCTCCTCTGTAGCCCCCGCGACGCCCATGGCCTGCCTTCTCTACTATTCAGGTCCGACCATCCAAATCCTTGCCATTCAAATCCTTTTCTGCATCTTTGGCATCCTTTGTGTTTTCAAACGTGACAAAGCCAAACCCTCTTTACTTTTGCGTCTCCCTGTCTTTTATCAGCCGCACTTCCAAGAGTGGTCCATATTGGCCGAAGACAGAGTCCAGAACATCTTCCCTGGTTTTGAAGTTCAGTCCACCCACAAAGAGCTTGCCAACATTGCCTCCATCCATGACTTGTGTGCGCTGACACTTCGTTTTTGGGTACTTGACAAGACGTGCCTGTGCAAAGCGTGACGTCAGTACCTTCCTCTTCTCTTCAGAGCGCTTCCTACCCATAGCACGAGTCACGGTACAGGATGGAAAGATACCCGGAATCTCCTGCTCTAACTGCGCGCGTTATTTTCCCTACTAGGCTTTTCAACAAACATCGGGTTACCAGAAACTAGACCACCGGCCAAATCATTCCCGATAACAAAAGATACTCCCTCTACAGGAAGAGTGGCTTGTAAACCTACGGTGACCGGTCCTGACACCAAATCAGACTGCAAATGGATGACATGAAGTGGAGCTTTAACATAGCCACCAACCCCCTGCAAACGAACACGAACACCAGTTGCCGTCTTCTCTGACAATGGCAAAATGCCTTCAAGCATCAAAGATTTATGTGCTCCTATGCCCCTCAATACCCTAACCGGTCTCTGGTTAGTTAAGTCTCCAGCCAGTGACACAAACCCCTCTGAAATAAAAGGTTTGTAACCCCCTTGAACAAGGTCGGTCTGAGATGCCAGAACTTTGGCATGGGAACCTCCACAAGACTCTGTCCTCCAAGGACGATTTCTCACATTTGCCAATGCATTCGGAGTTGTACTAATCTGACTCCGCTCCTGATTTTTCCTTTCCAGGGCATAACATTGGGACATCAAATGTCCAGGTTTCTTGCAAAAAGCACAAGTAGGACCGGAGGAAAAACTCGTGGTCTGCCTCGAGCCCCCCTGAAGATAAGTCTGTCTTGGAACTGTAGACTTCTGATCCCGAAGAGTCACGGTATCAGATTTGTCCTCATAGTCATCTCTCGGCCGCCCCCATGAATCTTCGTTCTCCGCACCGGATGTACCATAACTCCACTGGCGAACTCTAGGCGGGAAGTTAGGTTTGTGGAACCCCATCCTGTGGGTCAAGGCATAGTCATCTGCCACGGTTGCTGCCTCATACAACTCTGGTACCTTCTTTTCCTCCAGATGTACTTTAATGTCCTCGTGGACACACTGTTTGAATTCCTCCACCAAGATCAATTGTCGCAACAGTTTGAAGTCTTTCCCAATCCCTTTCGAATCACACCACCGATCAAACATGGTTTCCTTCATTCTGGCAAACTCCACATGGGTCTCACTCTCCCTCTTCCTGGCATTCCGGAATTTTTGCCGGTAAGCTTCAGGGACCAATTCATAGGCTTTGAGAATGGTTTTCTTCACTATCTCATAATCTGCACATTGGTCAATCGGTAAAGCCGAAAATATATCTTGAGCTTTACCCACCAGAACACTTTGCACTAACATAGTCCAGGACTCCCCAGGCCATTTTAGCCACTTTCTCAAAGTGTAAAAAAAACTTGGCTACCTCCTTTTCATTGAAGGGTGGAACCAGCCTCACATGCCTACCAACATCCCAGGTGTTCTGACTAGTTGTCGAACTAGCCGGCATGGATGTTACCTCTCCCCGTTCTTCCATTATTTGCAGCTCCTTGAGTTTAAGTTCCCTCTGACACTCCATGTCACGTTCCTTTAACTCCCTTTCGGCTCTTCTTTCCTCTGCTCTTTCCTTTTCTCTTCTTTCTTCGAGTTCCCTTTCAACTCTCCTTTCCTCTGCTCTTCTTTCCTCGAGGTCTCGTTCCTGTCCTGCTCTTTCCTTTTCTGCCTTCCTTTCCTCTGCTTTTAACCTTTCCTGGCTCTGCAGTTGCATCTCCAGTTTCTGCAGCTCCACATTTTCTTTTTCTTCCGGTAACCAATCCAAGGCTACCTCTGTCCATGTGCCCTGTCCCACCAGAGATTCTATCACCAATGTCTGCATCTCTGCTTTCTTCATATTAACTCGGACCTCCAAGTTGAAATGTCTGGCCAATATCAAGAGTGCCGATTTTTTTTAACGCTTGGAACTGTGCCTCATTAGGGGACGGCGCAAACACTCCTGCGTCAAACACCATGGTGACTATCAGTTAACACCTGTTAACCTTCACACACAAATTTTCCAATTTTTTATTTTTTTTTGAAAAATTTGGGAATGTCAAAAAAAAATTCCAAATTTGGGAATTCTGGGAATGTTAGGGAATTCTATCCCGGACGAAGACCCAATTTCGAGCCCCCGAGTCAATTTGACGAGCCCCCAATTTCTGTTACGTGCTCCTCCCCGACCCCCCTGGCCACGGCGTACCTCCGAGCCCCGAGAGGAGTCACGGAAGAAAAATGTGTTATTCTGTGTGTCAAAGATCAATGGAGAAGCCACCCCAATTGTTACTCACAAACAAATATTGTATTGAGATCACACAAGAATAACGGTACAACACATGGACTCCACCGACTCCACAATAACCACTGACTTCACTGATTTACTCACCTGCTTTAACCTCACTCAACATGTCGACTTTCCTACCCATATCCGTGGTCACATTTTGGACCTTGTCTGCTCCACAGGATTAAATTTGCACCATCTCTATGGCTCCGACCTCACCCTCTCTGACCACTTAGCCATCACTCTGACCATCAACATCCCCGCCCCAACACCAAGGCATTATCGCACAATCAACTTCCGTAAGCTAAACGCTCTTTCACCTACCTCATTCTCATCCACCCTCTCTGAAAAAATGTCCACTTCTCCCTTCATTGACCTCCACACCCCTTCCGACCTCACTGACTACTACAACCACACTCTCTCCTCCTGCCTTGACCAGCTTGCGCCTGTAAAAACCAAAACAGTTTCTTTCACCCATTCTGCTCCCTGGTTTACCCCTGAACTCCACCTGATGAAAACTCGTGCTCGCCAACTTGAAAGACTCCGCAATAAAACGGGTCTCACAGTTCACTCCCAAGCCTACAAGGACCACCTACAACACTACAAAGATGCCCTCTCCCGCGCCCGCTCTGCCTACTACTCTCAAATTATCCACTCTGGCTCCGGAAACCCAAAAGCACTCTTCTCGACAATAAACAAACTCCTCCGCCCCCTGAACACCACCACCCAGTCATTCACAGTAGACAACTGCATCTCCTTCCTCTCTTTCTTCCAACGCAAAATTGACAACATCTACAACAGCTTGACCACCGCCGCACCCGCTCCCCCTCCAACCACCTGCCCCCCCTTGTCCTGCCATCCCCTGTCTCGGTTCTCCCCAATCTCCCCTACTGACCTCTCTGAACTCCTCATAGGAATGAAAACTGCCACCTGCACTCTTGACCCCATCCCCTCCAGCTTTGTCAAAGCCTCCCTCCCTGCTCTCTCTCCACTTATCATTGCAACAATAAACTCCTCCCTGTCTACAGGCATCGTCCCACCTTCCCTCAAAATTGCTGCTGTTACCCCCATTCTAAAAAAACCTGGTCTAAACCCTGACACCCTAAACAACTTCAGACCCATCTCCAACCTACCCTTTCTGTCAAAAGTTTTGGAACGCGCTGTAGCCACTCAACTCAAACATCATCTCTCTGCCAATAACCTGTATGAAACATTCCAATCCGGATTCCGGTCCAACCACAGTACTGAAACTGCTCTCCTCAAAATCACCAACGACCTTCTCCTCTCCTCTGACGCTGGCAACCTCAACATTCTCGTCCTCCTCGACCTCAGCGCTGCCTTTGACACCATCGATCACACTATCCTCCTCACCCGACTTGAATCCACCTTTAACGTTACCGGCACTGCCCTCTCTTGGATTAAATCATACCTCTCTGACAGATGCCAGTTCATCTCCATCAATAACTGCAAATCCCCCACTGCTCCCCTCCCCCAAGGTGTCCCCCAAGGTTCAGTTCTTGGCCCCCTCCTCTTCATCCTTTACCTGTCCCCGCTCGGTCACTTAATCCGCCGTCATGGTCTCCAATTCCACTGCTTCGCCGATGACATCCAGCTTTTCATCTCCACCAAGTCCGTCTCCACCGACACCCACTCTATCCTGACAAACTGCATCACTGAAATAAAATCCTGGCTTCAAATCAACTTCCTCAAGCTTAACTGTGATAAATCTGAAATAATCATCATTGGCCCAAAAACGCTCACAAAATCCACCCATAACTTTGCTCTCAACATCGACGGTATCCCAGTATCCACCTCCCCTCACATCCGGAATCTTGGCGTCATCTTTGACCAAACCCTTTCCTTCGACAAATACACTAAACAGATCACAAAGTCAGCCTTCTTTCACCTGAAAAACATTGCCCGTCTCCGCTCATCCCTCTCCTCCACGGCTGCAGAAACCCTCATCCACGCCTTCATCACCTCCCGTCTGGACTACTGCAATAGCCTCCTCTATGGTTCACCCTCAAAAATCACCAATAAACTCCAATACATTCAGAACTCCGCTGCCCGTCTACTCACCCATTCCCGGACCCGTGACCACATCACCCCCGTCCTTTACAAGCTTCACTGGCTCCCCATCCCCCAGAGAATCCAGTACAAAATCCTCCTCTTGACATACAAAGCCCTCCATAACCTGGCCCCATCCTACCTGGCTGACCTCCTCTCCAGACACACTCCCACCCGCAACCTCCGCTCTGCTGGTACCAACCTCCTGACCCCCTCCATCCGGACCAAATTCAGATCCTGGGGGGACAGGGCCTTCTCCATCGCTGCTCCCACCCTCTGGAACTCACTACCTCACACCATCAGAGACTCCTCCTCACTCACCACATTCAAAACATCACTAAAGACCCACCTGTTCAACACTGCATTCAACATTCAACCCACAGCATTTAACCCCTGACTATCTCTTCTCCTTCTCCCTCCTTTTGCTTTAAATATTTCCCTATTGATTCTTGTCTTTTTGCAATTGTTGTTTTCATGTATTGTTATGCATTATGTTTGCCACTCTGTCAAAGCGCCTTTGGGCTTCTGGAAAAGCGCTATACAAAATAAATGAATTATTATTATTATTAACAACAATAGTATTCAAAAGTACAATCAATATGTCCTATGATGGTACCATCAGTTTTGCAATATATAACTCACTATGCTCCAAGTGAGTGAAACAAGAACATCCCCAATGTCTCTTATTCCCGGCTCCAAGACGAAGTTGATTCGCTCCAGCGATCGCTAGAACGATGTCCAAACGACCAGAATCCCGTGCGGATGGCCAGGGCAGTCACACAGCCGAAGCTGTACAAAGGCGCCCTCAAGGTGACTGGGAAATCCAAAGGCGCCCTACAGGCGACTGAGAGATCACACCCTCGGGTATGGACGAATTAGCCTTCAAAAATCCGCATCACACACACGCCCCAAAGATCGACGTCTGAATGCGGTGAGAATTGTCAAAAAGAAACGTAACCGCGAGCGAAGCACAAATCCTGCGCGAGTCAAAATGGCCGACGACCCGGTCTCGTGGCGCCACGGCACGGCGATGATTCTCTCCTGAATCGATCGCAAAACCTGACATGCAGGTTGACCGGACACAGCGATGACAACTCCGTCGTAGGAATTCCTCTCCCGGAAACCCGAAAGTTCGCTAGTGACTCTGCCTCGGCAACGTTCGCTTCAAAACCCGGAGCAACTCGGCTTTCTTGTCCGACTCATTCGCTCCGCCCTTTTTTTCTCTTCTTCGTCTTCGTCTCCGGTTCCCGATCCGGTTTCATTTTTAAAACATTCCTTTTACCTTTTGACAATAATAATTGCTATTTCCCTCAAACAACAATAATAATAATACATGGAACCAGAAATGTCTCAAGTGGATGAAAGTCACCACAACGGAAGTGACGAATCCGTAACAGTAAGGGTAAGAAGGGCGCCGGAGAACCACAACAATATCATATTAAAGCGCGGTGTTATGCACGCTGTTTGTAAACAAGGAGGAAGCGGACAACGCGGTAATTTGTAAGAGTCTTTATTCAAGAGCTCACTGTAACACAGCTGCTCAGGGCTGCACACCCCGTGTATATCGTGAGGCCACGCCTCTCTCCCGGGCGTGGCCCACCCCCATTAGGTGTGCGGGGTGATGTCACCACGTCAGTGCTTTCGTGTCCGCCACACGCGCCCCCCCAGAATCCCCGCGCACCTGAAGGGTCAGTTTGCGGGGCAAACGGATGACCCGGCCGAAGCGCCCCCTGGCGACTGGCGGCGTCTGGGATGCAGGGATGCCATCTGGGATGCCTCCGGCTGCCCCTGGGATGGGTGCAGGACCGGGGGGCGGCGTGGCTGGGCGGTGCCGGGGGTCCGCCCGCAAGGGGGGCGGCCCCGACGCGGGGGTCGGGCCACCGGCGGTGGATGGTCCACGTTGAGGTGGGCCAGCTTGAGGCGTTCCACAGAAACGCGGTCAGGAGTACCGCCGATGTCCAGGGTGAATTGTTTCACCCCGGTCTCCAGCACGCGGAAAGGCCCATCGTACGGGGGCCGCAGTGGTGTCCGATGGGCATCGTGGCGGACGAAGACGTACTCCGCCGTGCGAAGCTCCGGGGCGAAGTGCGTCGGTGGGTGCCCGTGGCGTGCCGTCGGCACCGGGGCGAACCTCTGGGCGGTCTCCTGCAGAGCAGAGCGCTGCTGTGCCGCGGACCATGGTGCCGTGGAGTCGGGGAGGAACTCGCCCGGCACCCGCAGCGGTTGCCCGAAGACCAACTCCGCCGCGGATGCGCGCAGGTCCTCCTTGGGCGCCGTCCGGAGGCCCAGCAGGACCCAGGGGAGCCTGTCGACCCAGCCGCCATCGCGGAGGGTGGCCCGGAGCGTGGCCTTCAATGAGCGGTGAAATCGCTCACACAGGCCGTTAGCCTGGGGGTGGTAGGCCGTGGTTCTGTGCAGCCGGACCCCAAGCCCCTGCGCGACCACCCCCCAGAGCTCCGAGGTGAACTGGGGTCCGCGGTCGGACGAGATGTCTGAGGGGGCACCGAACCGGGCGACCCAGGTGGCGATGAAAGCCTGCGCAACGTCCGCCGCCGTCATCGACGCCAAGGGCATGGCCTCCGACCACCGGGTGGTGCGGTCCACCATGGTGAGGACGTGGGTGAAACCCCGCGAGGGGGCAGAGGTCCCACCAAGTCCACGTGGACGTGGTCAAACCGGCGTTCCGGCACCGTAAACGGGGCCAACGGGGCCTGGGTGTGCCGGTGCACCTTGGCGCGCTGGCACGCGAGGCACGTCCTGGCCCAGCCGCGGACGGCCTTCCGGAGGCCAGGCCAGACGAATTTGTCGGCGATCAACGTTTGGGAGGCCCTCGCGCCCGGGTGGGACAGGCCGTGGATGGCGTCAAACACCTGGCGCTGCCAGCCCGCGGGCACGATGGGGCGAGGCCGCCCGATGGAGACGTCGCACAAGAGGGCCGCGCCCGCGCCGTCGAACGGCACCTCGGTGACGCGGAGGCCCGTGACGGTGGTCCGCAAGGCCTGGATGTCAGGGTCAGCGGCCTGGTCCGCTGCCATCCGGGCATAGTCGATGCCGAGGTGGACTGCGTGGGCGACGGCCCGGGAAAGGCAATCCGCCACCGGGTTGTCCTTCCCCGCGATGTGCCGGATGTCCGTCGTGTACTCGGACACGGCCGAGAGGTGACGCTGCTGCCGGGCCGACCACGGCTCGGTGACCTTGCCCATCGCGAAGACCAGCGGCTTGTGGTCGACAAAGGCCGTGAACGCACGGCCCTCGAGCAGATGGCGGAAGTGCCTGACCGCCAAGTGAAGCCCGAGCAACTCGCGGTCGAAGGTACTGTAATGGCGTTCGGGCGGGCGAAGCTGCCGGCTAAAGAACGCCAGCGGTTGCCAAGCTCCACGCATCCATTGCTCTTGCACTGCGCCCACCGCGTAGTCTGAGGCGTCGGTGGTGAGGGCGATCGGCGCATCGGGCGCCGGGTGCGCGAGCATGGTGGCGTTAGCCAAGGCGAGCTTCGCGCCCGTGAACACCGCGTCCATCTGCTCGGTCCAGGTGACGTCGCCTTTGCCCGGCTTACCTTGGAGAGCTTCGTGCAGGGGGCGCAGGAGCTGGGCGATACGGGGCAGGAACCGATGGTAAAAGTTCACCATGCCCAGGAACTCCTGCAGCCCCCTGATCGTGCGGGGGCGCGGAAACCCCTTCACCGCCTCCACCTTGGCCGGCAGGGGGACGGCTCCGTGCCTGGTGACGCGGTGCCCCAGAAAATCGAGTTCGGCGACGCCGAACCGGCACTTTGCGGGGTTCACAATCAGGCCATGCTGGCCCAGGCGTTCGAAGAGCGTCCGGAGGTGGTGTAGGTGCTCTTCGCGGGACGCGCTGGCGACGAGGATATCGTCCAGGTAGACGTAGACAAAATCCAAGTCGCGCAGGATGCTGTCCATCAGCCGCTGGAATGCCTGAGCCGCATTCTTCAGACCGAAGGGCATCCGCAGGAATTCGAAGAGTCCGAACGGCGTGATGACCGCCGTCTTCGGGACGTCCTCCGTCCTGACGGGGACCTGATGGTAACCGCGTATGAGGTCCACCTTCGAGAAGAAGGACATGCCCGCCAAACGGGCGGAAAAGTCCTGAATGTGGGGGACGGGGTAGCGGTCGGGGGTGGTGGCGTCATTGAGACGGCGATAGTCCCCGCACAGTCGCCATCCCCCGCCGGGCTTCGGCACAATGTGCAGCGGCGACGCCCAAGCACTCTCCGAGCGCCGAACGATGCCGAGTCGCTCCAGGGTAGCGAACTCCACTTTTGCTACCGCCAGCTTCGTCGGCTCGATGCGGCGTGCCCGGGCGTAGACCGGTGGCCCGACGGTGGGGATGTGATGGGCCACCCAGTGCTTGACGGCCCCCGCCGAGAAGGTGGGCCGCGTGAGGGCCGGGAAGCCGGCGAGGAGGCGGGTGAATTTGTCCGCTGCCGGAAGCGTACAGATCAATGTGGCCGGAACGGAACCGTTCAGCAAGCCGCTTGGCAAGCCGCTCAGTGGGCTGCTCGACGAGCTGGGCAGCGCACAAGCGAGCGAGCTGAACGTCTCGGCCTGGACAAGACGTCTGTGCTTTACGTCGACCAGGAGCCCATTTGCGCACAGGAAGTCAGCGCCAAGCAATGCCATGGGCACGTCGGCGGTGACGAACGACCATCGGAAAACCTGCCCTCCGAAACGCAGAGAGAGGCAGCGTTTTCCGTACGTACGGATAGGCGCCCCGTTTGTGGCAAGCAGCGCGGGGCCCCCGCCCGCGGCGTGCTTGTCCGACGTACCGGCAGGAACGACACTCACCTGCGCTCCTGTGTCGCACAGGTAACGGCGCCCGGATAAGGTGTCCGTGATGAACAGCAGGCTGTTCGAATGGCCGGCGCTCATTGCCACTATCGAGCGCCGGCCCGGGCGTTTCCCGACCTGTCGAAGGAGCATGGCGGATGACACTGTCGAGCCTCGTGGCCGAACCTGGCGTGGAACCGGCACCAGGTGGTGGAGCTGGAGGAGCGCGGCAGGCTCCGCCAGGCCGGTGGAGCCGGCGGTTTTCCCCGCGGTGGCGGTTTTCGCCGCGGCGGTGGGCGGGGCGTGGCGGCGGCCACGAGGTGCATATCAGCATGCTGTGTATGCTGTGGAAGCTGATGCTGTGGATCAGCATCGGCCTCGGGATCCACGAGGTGGGCCGCACCGACTCTCGCCCGCGTGTCCGAAGCCGCGAAGTACCTGTCCGCCTCGGCGGCCAATGCTCGGGGTTCCGTTAGCACGGTCCCGGCCAACGCGAGGCGTACCTGTGCTGGAAGTTGGCAACGGAAAAGCGCCCGGAATAGAGAACCAGGGGCTTCGTCGCCCAACAGTGACAGCATATGGTCCATTCGGACCGACGGGCGCGTGTCGCCGAGCTCGGGGAGATCCAGGAGGCGGTCGGCCCGTGCGTCCTCCGTGAGGCCGAACATGGCTAGGAGCAGCCGCTTGAGTGCCTCGTACTTGTGGCCGTCCGGTGGGTGGCGAAGGACGGACACAACTCGAGCGGCCGTGCCGGGCCCGAGGGAGGCGACGACGTGGCAGTAGCGCGTGTCGTCGTTGGTGAGGCGCCGAAGCTGAAACTGGGCTTCGGCTTGGACGAACCAAACTTCGGCCTGGGCCTCCCAAAATTCGGGAAGTTTAACCGACATCGCGTTGTTGGCCATGGCAATGGCGTCGTGTTTGGAAGGATCGCTACGGCAGATCCAACGTCGAGGGTCACCAGTAAAGCGCGGTGTTACGCGCGCTGTTTGTAAACAAGGAGGAAGCGGACAACGCGGTAATTTGTAAGAGTCTTTATTCAAGAGCTCACTGTAACACAGCTGCTCAGGGCTGCGCGCCCCGTGTATATCGTGAGGCCACGCCTCTCTCCCGGGCGTGGCCCACCCCCACTTGATGTGCGGGGTGATGTCACCACGTCAGTGCTTTCGTGTCCGCCACAATATCATATATTCCTGTGTACATATCTCACCCAATGCTTCTGCATTGGAGATTTAGGGTACAGAGATACAATGGCAGAAGTTTTAGGTACGTAGCTAGATCATGGATGACTGATTGTGTGCAATGTGCATCTGTGCGGTGTTACTTGTGGGTTTTTGTCAAAGGGTACTGTGTTCTTGATGTTGTGTGTTTCCCACCCAACCTTCGCTCACTCCACCCTCCCGGAAAGAAAAAAAAACTTCAGAACAAAAAGTTGCATTTTTTTTTTATTTGTGTATACATTTATATATAGATGATGTGACGGAGGCATGATGGTCCGAATGTCCTCTTCCTGCGTCTGGTGTCCTCGTGTTGCATGCGACACGGCAGTTGGTCGAAGCTGAGTATTTCATTTGCTCGACAAATCCATTCCTCCCGCATTCCTTTTCTTTCCCTGCAGCCAAACTTTGTGCCGGAATCAATGTTTAATTTTTTTTTGATGATATCGAATATTAGGAGGTTGTAGATCAAATTTCGAAACGGCATCGTTAAAGCTCTAATCTTCTTCCTCCGATTCCGCGCGACGTTTTCTCTCCGTCGCTCCGCCCCTTTCCCTGTCGTCCCACGTCTTCACGCATGCCCAGTGTGTGCCCCGAGCATGGCGACTGCTTTCCCCGATCTCCGCGACAAACTGCGGGCGGGAAGCGGTGGCGTTGGCAGCGCGGGAGAATGCGGGGAAGGCGGACGGAAGCGCCGAGCAGAACCGGCGTCTGAGGGGGAGGAAGATGAGGATGAAGAGACGGGCGTCGAAAGCCCCGGCGCTGACGAAGTTGCGCGCAAGGTGCAGAGTGGAGTGCTCCAAGCGCGGCCCTTCACCGACTCGGAATGCGAACGCATCGAGGTGAGGGAACAGAGCGGCCCAACGCGGCCTCGGCTCCGATTGCTCGATCGGGTCTACGGTACAACGGACTCGCGCCGTAACGGTCGTCATTGCACGAGCACTCCGACATTTGTAACCGTAATACGATGAGGTGACCACCCTCCGGCCGACGAGGTGAACCACCCTCCGGCCGACGAGGTGAACCACCCTCCGGCCGACGAGGTGAACCACCCTCCGGCCGACGAGGTGAACCACCCTCCGGCCGACGAGGTGAACCACCCTCCGGCCGACGAGGTGAACCACCCTCCGGCCGACGAGGTGAACCACCCTCCGGCCGACGAGGTGAACCACCCTCCGGCCGACGAGGTGAACCACCCTCCGGCCGACGAGGTGAACCACCCTCCGGCCGACGAGGTGAACCACCCTCCGGCCGACGAGGTGAACCACCCTCCGGCCGACGAGGTGAACCACCCTCCGGCCGACGAGGTGAACCACCCTCCGGCCGACGGGGTGACCACCCTCCGGCCGACGAGTTGAACCACCCTCCGTCCGACGAGGTGAACCACCCTCCGGTCGACGGGGTGACCACCCTCTGTCCGACGAGTTGAACCACCCTTCGTCCGACGAGGTGAACCACCCTCCGGCCGACGAGGTGAACCACCCTCCGGCCGACGAGGTGAACCACCCTCCGTCCGACGAGGTGAACCACCCTCCGTCCGACGAGGTGTACCACCCTCCGTCCGACGAGGTGAACCACCCTCCGTCCGACGAGGTGAACCATCCTCCGTCCGACGAGGTGAACCACCCTCCGTCCGACGAGGTGAACCATCCTCCGTCCGACGAGGTGAACCACCCTCCCTCCGTCCGACGAGGTGACCCACCCTCCGTCCGACGAGGTGAACCACCCTCCGTCCGACGAGGTGAACCACCCTCCGTCCGACGAGGTGAACCACCCTCCGTCCGACGAGGTGAACCACCCTCCGGCCGACAGCGGTTTTTGCCGACTCAGGCTACATTTTCCACCTGCTCCACGTTCCACTGGTGGGTTTTGGCAAAGGGCCCCATTTTATTTACGTCCCGCAAACTGTGCTGGTGAAATGCAAAACCCTCGGAGGGAGGATCGTGCTGTTTGGGTTCGGTAACCCTAATGGTGGATGTGCACGCATTTGGCCGCTTATCCTAGTGGTGGCTGACGGTTTCTTCTCTGCTGATGTGGTTTCCATAGCAATGATTGTTGTGATCCACAGGTGTATGAGTGGGTTGTCCTGGGCCCAAAACCTAGAAATACAACACCAGTTAATTGAAAGTGTTTTACAGTGTGTACCGTGTCCCGTTCCGCTACAGGCTTGCATCGACGATGTGGTGGCCTTGGCAGAGCGTGGTGCGTACAAGGTGCGTACTGTGGATCGCGCCCCACTTCGAAACAAATACTTCTTTGGAGAGGGTTACACATATGGGTCTCAGTTGGTGAAGAGAGGACCTGGCCAAGAGCGTTTGTATCCTCGTGGGGAGGTGGACCCTATTCCACAGGTATGTTCTGTGTACCACCACAGCCTGTGATCTATGAAGACCACCTTACTTGCACGTTGCTGTGTTTGTTACTTGTCCCAGCTGTTGTCCCATTGACACACTTTCAGTACGTTGCCTTTTCACCCTCCGTCGCCTGTCTTCCATGAGCCTTGATATTGTATCCCAATAAAAACATTGGGGCAATATCGCTGGTGCTCACCTGGTGGAATAAACAGTATACTGCACCGACTAAAGGTATTTTAAACCAATTTCTATGGTTGCTCGACAGGGCAGGATAAAAAAAAAAACCTTTAGAGGCCATTTTTCCCCGCAAAGCGGGGGTTGGCCTTTTTCGGGGACTGTGGTTGTTGTTGTTTTTTGGTCCCCTTTTTGAAGCAATGTTTTACGGCCGGATGCCCTTCCTGCCGCCAACCCTTTTTGTCGCCTTTTACGACAAGCAGGGAATTACCAGTGAACTGGTACTCAATTTGCCGACCTCGGCAGGATGACAGGCTGAGTCAACCCCCCTGGCGTTAATTCAGCGATCGACCGGGATTCGAACCCAGGATCCTAGGATCCTAGCCGCTAGCCCAACACCTTATGAATCATAATCATAAGACTTCAAACAAACAAACAGACCAAAAAAATAAAAATAAAAACCTATTTTGGGGGAAAACTCCCCCGCCCCCGTAGATCTCCAAACGGTCAGATTTTTTTGATGCCGCGAATAAACGTTGGTACATCACAGGTGGTGATGGTTGTGGTAAAGTTTCATAGAAATTGTGTGTGTAGTTTCAGATGAAAAAGCAAATTCCTATTTTGGGGGGTCAAACCTGGATCCACTTTGACCCACGGTAGACGCCGATTTTTTTATTTTTTTTTATTTAATGCCGTGAACAAACTTTAGTCACAACACAACAAATATCATTTGTGCCAAATTTGGTCGCAATCCCATCGGCGGTTTCGGAGAAGTTTCAAGTGTTTACGGAGTGACGGACGGACGACGCGCCATCGCATAAGCCCCCCTGAACTTCGTTCCAGGTGAGCTAAAAAAATATATATATATATTTCTGGGGTACATCCTCCAACAACAACAACAACAACAACATGCATTTTAAGGCCATTTTCCCTGCTAGAGCGGGGGTTAGCCTTGCGGGCCCCATGACAATCTTCTCCATCTTGCCCTATTTTCTGCATCTCTCCTTGTTAACCCCCTTGCCCGCATTTCTTCTTCCACCATATTTAGCCAAGTCTTTCTCGGTCTTCCCCGTCCTCTACTTCCTTCTACATTCATTTCCATCACTCTTCTCAACCAGTCACTTTCATCCTTCCTCAACACATGACCAAACCATCTCAACCTGTTCCTCTTCACAGCGTCAATCACAGGCTCTATTCCCATCATCTTTCGCAATTCATCATTTGTCTTCCTCTCTCTCAACGATACTCCACACATCCACCGAAACATTCGCATTTCCACCCTTTCCAGCCTTCGTTGCTGCTCTACATTCATGACCCATGTCTCGCTCCCATAAATCATAACATTTCTCACACATGCAGCATACACCTTTCCCTTCAGCTTCAACGACACTCCCCTCCTCATCAGCACGCCACTCAGTTCCCGAAACTTCTTCCATGCACATCTCACTCCAGCAACCGTTGCTGAGTCTGATCCACCTTCTCCATTCAGCATGTCTCCGAGGTAGCAAAATGTTTTCACACCTTCCAGCTTCACGCCGTCTCCAAGATCCACCTCAACATTTCCTCCAGGTGCAGCTTCCTCTGTGCACACCCTACATTTGAATGTAGCTGCCACACTGGTTAATGACCCTCTCAGACCACTACATTTTTGATGAACCCACTCAGCGCACATTGTACATTGAATGGAGTTCACCCCGACACCCTTCCTGCACACAGCACATGGCCACTTCCCAGTTCTTTCCACCTCACCACATGCTTTACCACTTGCCATCACCTTCGTCTTTCCGATATTCACCTTCAGACCTTTTGTCTCCATACATTCCTTCCACTTGTTCATCTTTTCCTTCAGTCCATCCATACTTTCCGCAATCAACACCAGATCATCTGCATACAACAACTCCCACGGTAAACCCTCCTTTATGTTCTGAGCCAGCACCTCCATCACAGCTACAAATAGTAGTGGACTTAGTACCGACCCCTGATGCACTCCCACCTTCACCTCAAACTCACCAATGTTCCCGTCCTTCGTCCTTACAGCTGTGTGCGCTCTTTTGTACATTGCCATCACCACTCTGATCAACCATTCCTCCACTTCTAACTTCCTCAATGCCCATGTCAATACTTCGCGTGGAACCCTATCAAATGCTTTCTCCAGATCAACAAACTCAAGAAACAACTTCTTCCTCTTCTCCATGTACTTCTCCTGCAACTGCCTCACAATAAAAAGCGCGTCTGTCGTTCCTCTTCCTGGCATAAATCCAAACTGCATTTCGTCGATCTTCACCTTCTTCCTTATGCTCCTCTCCAACACCCTTTCCAATACCTTCATTCCATGCTCCAATAACTTTATCGCTCGGTACGAGCCACACTCCAGAGGGTCACCTTTCCCCTTGTATAGAGGGACGAGGGTACTCGGTTCCCAATCCACTGGAATGCGGCCTTCTTTCACCACCAGATTACAGATCTCTGTCATTCTCTTCACACCCCAACTTCCTGCTGCCTTCAACATATCTCCCACAACTCCCGTCGACCCTCCCGCTTTTCTACTCTTCATTGCTTTTATCGCTTCCTCAACTTCCTTCTCAGTTATCTTCTCTGCCAGTTTTTTAAAACTGGGTTACTCTCTATGTTGCCATCCCATTCATTCTCAGGATTCAACAGCATTTCCATATATCTTTTCCATCTTCCTTTAATTCCATCTGGGTCCACAACGATTTGTCCCACTTCATCCTTCAAGCAACTCACCCCCATCACATCACTCCTCTCTTTCGCTATCTGCTTTGCAATCCTGAATACCGCTCTCTGACCCTCTTCCGAATCCAAGCGTTCTCCGAACATTTTCCTACATGCCTCCTGCGCCTTTGCTACCTCTTTCTTTGCAGCCTTCTTGGCTGCCTTATAACTTTCATGCTCTGCTTTTGCTGCTCCCGTACCCTTCGCCTTCTGCCACTCCCTGAACTTTTTCCTCTTCTCGGCAATCCTCTTTCCAACTTCATTATCCCACCACCATGTTTCCAAGTGCCTTGGTGGTCCTTTTGTCCATCCACATACCTCACCAACGGCTCCCAACAGACTATCTTTCATTGACATCCAACCACGTTCAAGCTCAACCACATCATCCTCTACCCTGCTCAGCCTCTCTTTTAATGCCTCCCTCACTGTCACCTCTTTCAACCTCCACACCTTCATTCTCGGTTGGTACTTCACCTGCCGAGCTCTCCTCGCACCTTTCACCCTTATGTCGCAGACAACCAAGTGGTGCTGTGAAACAGCCTCCTCCCTCGGGATCACCTTTGTGTCCCGGAGGTGCCCCCTATCTCGCCTACGCACCATCAGGTAGTCAACGGTTGTCATCGACCCACCTGACGTGTATTTAACAAGCTTATTATCCTCTTTCTGGAACTGAGTATTACAAATCAACAAATCAGCTCCATCAGCAAACTCCAAAATCCTTTCACCTTCTCCATTTCTCACACCATATCCGTAACCCCCATGAACTCCCTCAAAACCGTCCATACTCCTTCCCACATGTCCATTTAGGTATCCTCCTACCACAACAACTTCCTCATCTTTCACGTTTTCCATCAGCTTCTCTATCGCACACCAGAACTTGTCCTTCTCTTCATCGCTCCGACCAACCTGCGGAGCATATCCCGAGATGACGTTCACCAAGAGCTTTCCAATCATCATTTTCACCATCATCAACCTATCACTCACTCTAGTCACACTCACCACACTGTCTACAAACTCCTCAGAAAACAGGACACCAACACCATTCACGCCCTCCAGGCACCCTTGCCACACAAACTTGTATTTCTGTCCCTGCCTACCCTTCACCATTCTCACACCACTTCCCTTCCATCTCGTCTCTTGCACACAACATATGTCAACTCTTCTTCTGACCAATACTTCCACCACTTCTCCTGATCTCCCTGTCATTGTCCCTACATTCCATGTCCCAAACCTCAGAAACCGATCTCCACTTCGGGCTGTACCCTGCCCATATGTAGTTGTAATTGTCATGGTTCTCTTTTTGAGGCAATGTTTTTATGGCCGGATGCCCTTCCTGACGCCAACCCTCTTAGTCGCCTCTTATGACAC
Organism: Myxine glutinosa; assembly: GCF_964187855.1. Classification (NCBI taxonomy): domain Eukaryota; kingdom Metazoa; phylum Chordata; class Myxini; order Myxiniformes; family Myxinidae; genus Myxine; species Myxine glutinosa. The sequence goes on along the minus strand of NC_136270.1, from coordinate 22,633,499 downwards.
GCAGGGATACGGTGTACCTATTCTAACCAGGGTACACACCGGTACACTGGGGTACATCCTCCGTGCAGACGTAATGCTATTGTACAGAAAAATAACAACAACAAAAACCTTTTAAGTTTTAATTTTTTCACAAGAATGAGGGATCTGGAATCCGCTACCATGCACAGCAATCATTACACTATCGACGCAGCCTTCCAATAGTTAGCTGTAAGAGTCGTTAAGAGAGCTGCAACCACTTGCTGGCGCTATGATGATGTAAAACAACAAAGGAGAAATAAATAAATAAGCACATCATCAAGGCTATGGAAAAAATGTCTTTGTCTGTTTTTAACTCTGTGATGTATTTTAATTGATTTTACTTGCTCCTCTTTATTTTAATTTGTCGTTTCTTCACGTATCGGTCATTATCTTCTGCGTACCATCGCAAGAGGCTTCGACAATGAGCTGCTAAAGCTCATGAAACCAGGTCTTGTCTTACCTTGGGAAGTAGAAATTGTGTATGTTATAGATGGACAGCTTAGCATAGCATGGACCGTGTTGGGATTTACACTCGTATTTGTATATTAGGTAGGGTCACCATTATGGTGAAATTGCTTTGCTATAAATGTGCGTTCTAAAAAGGGTAATGCTTCATACAATAATCAGAGATGGATTAAGCTGAAGTACTTTTTATTTGTAAAACCTTCTGTAATCCAAGGGTGAGGCCAGGTGAGGGATTTGATGAAAAGGGATTGTTACATCGGACCACTGACAGAGAAAAACTGGTGGGGGCCGCAGGTAAGCCAATTAAGGCTGTTGACCCCCGCTGTTACCATAAGGGCAACCAAGGGGAGAGCTCCCGGCTCGGTGGTACAGGGTGCACACACCGCGCAGCCAATCGAGGATAGACAGAAGGAATGGGACTTTTGCCAAGGAGGGACGAAAAACTCTTTCTCTGGTGCTGACTCTTGCTTGGTTGCTGAACTGTTCCATGTTCTCGGGTTTCTCTGTCACCCTGCTCCGGGAGTCGCCCTGCTGCTGTTTATTGAACTGACCTGTGCAGAGTTCTTCTGCCCTTGCTCGCCTATGATTCACGGGATGTACGGATCTTTGCGGGCGAAGAGGTATTGGCTTGTGTGCCTATCCGTGCGGTTGAAGGGATAGCGAAGTTCTGCCAAAGCCAAGCGTGGTCTTTGATCCCACCGAAGCTCAGTCCCGCTCTTCCTCGGTGGGATGAGGTCGATGAAGTCCTCCATGCTGCAAGGCCAGGCCGTGTCCAAATGCAGGCCGATGAGTGTGATACCGGGTGCCACGTGTGCGGTCCTCGGCCTTATCAAAGCTGCCCGTTGTCAGCTCGGTCTTCGATCTTAACAACGTGTCGGCGTGTGTGTCCTGCCTGCGTGTCCTGCAAGCAGATACTGGGGTGCAGACCTAATCTTACCATAATTCACCAAATGTCCGTCTGTCCGTTCGAAGGTACCGCAAAAACGGCTCAACCGATCGCAACGATATTTTGGGTGGGTATTCCTGGGACCCCTTGGAGTAAAATAGGCTATATTGTTTTTCCAATTTTTCCCCAATTTTCCAGTTTTTCCAAAAACGATGGAATAATATTTACCGATATGAACAGTGATGCGGCTTTTATTGAAATTCTACAAATACTGTTTAGATTTTGATGAGAATTATGAACCTGCCGCGAGTGCGGAAGTGGACAGATGACGGCAATGCGCGGGTTTGACAATATCCAAATACAACCGTCATTCAATCGTAATGTTTCATCGTTAAACGTTAATCGTGTTAATCGTTTTGTTAAAGTATCAATGGATGATTGGAATTGAGTGAATACAATTACGAATTTGAATTCATAATTGTATTCACCCACCCGTACGGAACTTCACATCAGGATTTAAATATTTGTTTATGTCACGAATGTTGTTTAGAGTTTATTTTTTATATTAATGTTATTTAATTTGTGATTGGAGTTATGCTGTTTGGAATGAAAAAAGAGATATCAAGTTCAAGTGAATGACGGAATGCCGTGATGGTTTCTACTTTCTAAACGTGAATTCGCCATTCGCGGATCGCCATATGCAGATTCGCCATTGACTGGGTGTAGAACAAACGTACCTGTTTGTTTGCGAACGGGTACGTTTTTCATGGAAGTCCTTCACGAACTTGCTGTCCATGTCTGACATGCGACTGAAGGTACTACAGGAATGTGGAATTTATTGGTTTCATGCTTTAGCATTCGCCGTTTCTGCTTTGTCTGTTTGCTTCTGGCCTCCCACGCATGGGTACCCCACTAGTAATTATAAATCACGAATGAATAAGCAGTACAAGGTTTTAATTGATGCACAATCCAAGCTCTGCGAACCTCCCAGCTGAGGACGTGAGGCTCTGCTGAGCGAATTTTTATGCAGAAAAATTTGTTTGCAGGTTGTCAGTCTGTCTGTCCATCCGTGATCGGTTTTCGTTACTGTGATAACTTGAGAACAGCAAACGGGATCTTCGTCAAACTTGGTGCAGGTATGTATAACTAGCAGAGTTACCCGGAAAATAAAGTCAGTAACGTGTGTGTAGTGGGCTTTCTATAGAGGAAACACACCCTTTGAGCACACCCCTAGTCTAAACCTGATGCGCCCATGTTTTTTGTAGTGAAAAATTTACCCCCCCCCCCCCCCCCCCCCCCATGGCAGAAGTATCAAACACAAGGACACCAAGGACTTCCAGGACAGAAGTTGGTATTTCAAAAAAGTGGAATTGGGGTGAAATTAGCGGGGATAGAAAAGATCAATGTTTTGGATGGGGGAAGACAAGAGATGGTGGTGAACAGCTGTTTTAAAGACCTGGAGGGTGGAGTGGGATTGAAGAGAGTGAGGGAGTTTGTTCCAGAGGTGGGAGAAAAGAGGAATGAAGGAGTGAACGTGAGCAGTGAGTCTTGATTTTGGCAGTTTAACCATAAGAGGGTTGCAGGCAGATCTTGTGCGACCTGTAGGAATATTTGCTGGACAGAGCCCAGAGAGAGCTGGGGGGGGGCAAGGCCAGAGAGGAGAGGAGACATGTTCCACTTGGTCCGAATTGGTCCGAAGGTTTTAATTGATGCACAATCCAAGCTCTGCGACCCTCCCAGCTGAGGACGTTACCCGGAACTAGCAGAGTTACCCGGAAAATAAATAGTCAGTAACGTGTGTGTAGTGGGCTTTCTATAGAGGAAACACACCCTTTGGGCACACCCCTAGTCTAAACCTGATGCACCCATGTTTTTTGTAGTGAAAAGTTACCCCCCCCCATGGACCCTCTCTTCCCTCTCGAAGTCACTTCCTTGGGCTGTCCATGAGGCACAACCGAACAAACAGACGTTCACAAATATGGTTATAGATATAGGTAAAGATGAACTGATTAGATTTTGGAGTCACGAGGTCAAAAGTCAGAGGTTATGTCAGGTAAAAATGTGAGAACTTGTGAACAGCTGAAGGGATTTAAATTAAAACTTGGTACAGGTATGTATAATGATTTAAGCATGAACTGATTACATTTTGGGGTCAATAGGTCAGAGGTCATGTCAGGTAAAAATGTGCTAACTTGGGCACAGCTGAAGGGATTTAAATCGAACTTGATACAAGGATGTCATAATGTGGGCGGAGGCATATCAGTTGATGCCGTGGCGTCGAAGAGTGCCATTCTCGTTAGATATTTTTGTTTGCGGACAATTTATTTTTCTTTTTTCTGGAATTGTGTTTTCGAGTTGCATTAGCATGCCAAATGTCACTTTCTAGCCCACATATGAAGTACCCAACCTTCATATCAGTGAGTCAGTCAATGGTTGGAAGAGCTTTATATATATTTGTGTACAACTTTTGTCTCGTTTTAGGTTCATCTTGTTTGTATTACTTTCTCAATGGCCCTTGTATCATTGTATTTACGAGCGATATTCAGCCCTCCGAGCCCTCCGCGATATCAGCCCTCCGAGCGATATTCTTTCAAGCGTGCAACACGTTCTTCTGGCACATCCCTTTATTTGGGCAGTGTATAAGGAACAGACAGTTGCCTCGATCATCCCCGGAAATAAAAAATAACCCACATTGTGTACATGAAGCAAAAACGTGTGCTACTTATGTGCATAATTATATAATACATCATGGTTATATAGCTCGGATAATTCCAATTGCACTGGGCCATGGACTGACACCAGAGGCCTAAGGTCTTCTTTTCTCCCCCCCTACCCTCTTCCCCTCTCCCTCTACCCTTCTCCTTTCTCCCCCTTTCCTCTTCTCCCCTCCCTCCCTCCTCCTCCCCTCCCTCCTCCTCCCCTCCCTCCTCCTCCCCTCCCTCCTCCTCCCCTCCCTCCTCCTCCCCTCCCCCTCCTCCCTCCCCCTCCCCCCTCCCCCTCCTCTCCCCCTCCTCCTCCCCTCCCCCCTCCCCCCTCTCCCCCCCTCTCCCCCCCTCCTCCCCCCCCCTCCTCCCCCCTCCTCCCCCCCCTCCTCCCCCCTCCTCCCCCCCCCTCCTCCTCCCCTCTCCCCTCCTCCTCCCCTCCCCCTCCTCCCCTCCTGCTCCCCTCCCCCCTCCTCATCCCCTCCCCCTCCCCCCCCTCCCCTCCCCCCTCCCCTCCTCCTCCCCTCCCCCCCCTTCATCTCTCGCCCTCCCTTCATCTCTCGCCCCCCCTCCTCCTGTCTCTCCATACTCTCCCCACCTCTCTTCTCTTTGCTTCCTCTCTCTCCATCCCCTTTCTCCCCCTGCCAAACTCCTCTCCCCCCCTACCCTCCTCTTCTCTCCCCCCCCACCCTCCTTCTCTCCCCCCCACCCTCCTTCTCTCCCCCCCCCACCACCTCTTCTCTCCCCCCACCCTCCTCTTCTCCCCCCCCACCCTCCTATTCTTCCCCCCCCACCCACCTATTCTCCCCCCCACCCTCCATTCTCACCCCCCCACCCTCCTCTTCTCTCCCCCCCACCCTCCTCTTCTCTCCCCCCCACCCCCCACCCTCCACTTCTCTCCCCCCCCACCCACCCCCCCACCCTCCTCTTCTCTCCCCCCCCACCCTCCTCTTCTCTCCCCCCCCACCCTCCTCTTCTCTCCCCCCCATCCTCCTCTTCTCTCCCCCCCCCCACCCTCCTCCCCCACCCTCCTCTTCTCTCCCCCCCACCCTCCTCTTCTCCCCCCCCCACCCTCCTCTATCTCCCCCCCACCCTCCTCTTCTCTCCCCCCACCCTCCTCTTCTCTCCCCCCACCCTCCTCTTATCTCCCCCCCCACCCTCCTCTTATCTCCCCCCCCCCACCCTCCTCTTCTCCCCCCCCCCCCCACCCTCCTCTTCTCCCCCCCCACCCTCCTCTCTCCCCCCCACCCTCCTCTTCTCCCCCCCACCCTCCTCTTCTCCCCCCCCACCCTCCTCTTCTCCCCCCCACCCTCCTCTTCTCCCCCCCCCACCCTCCTCTTCTCCCCCCCCCCCACCCTCCTCTTCTCCCCCCCCCCACCCTCCTCTTCTCCCCCCCCCCACCTCCTCTTCCCCCCCCACCCTCCTCTCCCCCCCCACCCTCCTCTTCCCCCCCCACCCTCCTCTTCCCCCCCCCACCCTCCTCTTCCCCCCCCACCCTCCTCTTCTCCCCCCCACCCTCCTCTTCCCCCCCCACCCTCCTCTTCCCCCCCCCCACCCTCCTCTTCTCCCCCCCCCACCCTCCTCTTCTCCCCCCCACCCTCCTCTCTCCCCCCCACCCTCCTCTTCTCCCCCCACCCTCCTCTTCTCCCCCCCCAACCTCCTCTTCTCCCCCCCCCACCCTCCTCTTCTCCCCCCCACCCTCCTCTTCTCCCCCCCCACCCTCCTCTTCTCCCCCCCCACCCTCCTCTTCTCCCCCCCCACCCTCCTCTTCCCCCCCCCCCACCCTCCTCTTCTCCCCCCCCCCACCCTCCACTTCTCCCCCCCCCACCTCCTCTCTCCCCCCCCACCCTCCTCTTCTCTCCCCCCCCACCCTCCTCTTCTCTCCCCCCCCCCATCCTCCTCTTCTCCCCCCCATCCTCCTCTTCCCCCCCCCATCCTCCTCTTCTCCCCCCCCCCTCCTCTTCCCCCCCCCCACCCTCCTCTTTTCCCCCCCACCCTCCTCTTCTCCCCCCCACCCGCCTCTTCTCCCCCCCACCCTCCTCTTCTCTCCCCCCACCCTCCTCTTCTCTCCCCCCCCACCGTCCTCTTCTCTCCCCCCCCACCCTCCTCTTCTCTCCCCCCCCACCCTCCTCTTCTCTCCCCCCCACCCTCCTCTTCTCTCCCCCCCCACCCTCCTCTTCTCTCCCCCCCCACCCTCCTCTTCTCTCCCCCCCACCCTCCTCTTCTCTCCCCCCCCCACCCTCCTCTTCTCTCCCCCCCCACCCTCCTCTTCTCTCCCCCCCCCACCCTCCTCTTCTCTCCCCCCCCCACCCTCCTCTTCTCTCCCCCCCCCACCCTCCTCTTCTCTCCCCCCCACCCTCCTCTTCTCCCCCCCCACCCTCCTCTTCTCTCCCCCCACCCTCCGCTTCTCTCCCCCCCACCCTCCTCTTCTCTCCCCCCCACCCTCCTCTTCTCTCCCCCCACCCTCCTCTTCTCTCCCCCCCCCACCCTCCTCTTCTCTCCCCCCCCACCCTCCTCTTCTCTCCCCCCCACCCTCCTCTTCTCTCCCCCCCACCCTCCTCTCTCTCCCCCCCACCCTCCTCTTCTCTCCCCCCCACCCTCCTCTTCTCTCCCCCCCACCCTCCTCTTCTCTCCCCCCCACCTCCTCTTCTCTCCCCCCCATCCTCCTCTTCTCTCCCCCCCACCCTCCTCCTCTTCTCTCCCCCCCCACCCTCCGCTTCTCTCCCCCCCACCCTCCGCTTCTCCCCCCCACCCTCCTCTTCTCCCCCCCCCCACCCTCCTCTTCTCCCCCCCACCCTCCTCTTCTCCCCCCCACCACCCTCCTCTTCTCCCCCCCCCACCCTCCGCTTCTCTCCCCCCCACCCTCCGCTTCTCTCCCCCCCACCCTCCTCTTCTCCCCCCCACCCTCCTCTTCTCCCCCCACCCTCCTCTTCTCCCCCCCACCCTCCTCTTCTCCCCCCCACCCTCCTCTTCTCCCCCCCACCCTCCTCTTCTCCCCCACCCTCCTCTTCTCCCCCCCACCCTCCTCTTCTCCCCCCCCCACCCTCCTCTTCTCCCCCCCCCCCACCCTCCTCTTCTCCCCCCCCACCCTCCTCTTCTCCCCCCACCCTCCTCTTCTCCCCCCACCCTCCTCTTCTCCCCCACCCTCCTCTTCTCCCCCCACCCTCCTCTCTTCTCCCCCCCACCCTCCTCTTCTCCCCCCCAACCTCCTCTTCTCCCCCCCCACCCTCCTCTTCTCCCCCCCACCCTCCTCTTCTCCCCCCCCACCCTCCTCTTCTCCCCCCCCCCACCCTCCTCTTCTCCCCCCCACCCTCCTCTTCTCTCCCCCCCCACCCTCCTCTTCTCCCCCCCCATCCTCCTCTTCTCCCTCCCATCCTCCTCTTCTCCCCCCCCACCCTCCTCTTCTCCCCCCCCAACCTCCTCTTCTCCCCCCCAACCTCCTCTTCTCCCCCCCAACCTCCTCTTCTCCCCCCCCACCCTCCTCTTCTCCCCCCCCCACCCTCCTCTTCTCCCCCCCACCCTCCTCTTCTCCCCCCCACCCTCCTCTTCTCCCCCCCCCACCCTCCTCTTCTCCCCCCCCCCACCCTCCTCTTCTCCCCCCCCCACCCTCCTCTTCTCCCCCCCCACCCTCCTCTTCTCTCCCCCCCCACCCTCCTCTTCTCTCCCCCCCCCCACCCTCCTCTTCTCTCCCCCCCCCACCCTCCTCTTCTCTCCCCCCCCCCACCCTCCTCTTCTCTCCCCCCCCCCCACCCTCCTCTTCTCTCCCCCCCCCCCACCCTCCTCTTCTCTCCCCCCCCCATCCTCCTCTTCTCCCGCCCCACCCTCCTCTTCTCCCCCCCCACCCTCCTCTTCTCCCCCCCCCACCCTCCTCTTCTCCCCCCCCCTCCTCTTCTCCCCCCCCCCACCCTCCTCTTCTCCCCCCCCCTCCTCTTCTCCCCCCCCCACCCTCCTCTTCTCCCCCCCCCCCCACCCTCCTCTTCTCCCCCCCCCCACCCTCCTCTTCTCCCCCCCCCCTCCTCTTCTCCCCCCCCTCCTCTCTCCCCCCCCCCACCCTCCTCTTCTCCCCCCCCCCACCCTCCTCTTCTCCCCCCCCCTCCTCTTCTCCCCCCCACCCTCCTCTTCTCCCCCCCACCCTCCTCTTCTC
>NC_136270.1:22541141-22625084 GCF_964187855.1 Myxine glutinosa | reverse complement strand
CTAGGATCGCCAAGAGAGCGGCAACATAAACCGTGCAGCCGACTGGGTTTTCGCCACTGAACCTGGAGCGGACCTCTCTGCTACGCATTTTGCCCGGACCTTCCTGCCCTATCGTCTGCCTGGACCTCATCCCTCCCGCCATTTCCTGCCTGCAATTCCCATTAGTGTACGTGAGTTTGTTCTGTTTGTCTTGTCCCTGGGTATAAGTAAGAGTGTTTAAGAATTGCTCTGTGTAGCTGCTTCTTCTTCTTCGCCCTGTATATTACTTTCGTTCCCTGCTTCTTTCTTTGGTTTTTGTATCGTAATTAATAAATCCCTGTTCCTTCTTATTCTTTGGCTTCTTTCTCGTCCGATCGTTTTAGTGATTTCCCCATTGAGTACCTGTGGCGCGATTTCGGCCGAACCGCTTGCAATCTGGTTTAGTCTTTTGTTAACGGCCCGCGTCGCGGCTCGCTTCGCTTGACGCAATCCATCAATTACGCTGCGGCCCGGGCGGGAGTATTTCCTTGCGTAATGGAAGGCGCTGGTACTTAGGTCATAGGAAGGATTGGCCTACTACCCTGTTCAGTGCTGACCGGGCATGACGTCATACCCCCAGGACCGGTCAGACGGCCAGCTTAACAAGACAGGGGGATTAAACCCCCCCTTGCTAACGGGAGTGCCGTCCCCCAGATCCGTAACAATATTTTGGGATTCGTCTCAGGGTTTGTTGCAGGGATGGTTGGGTCATGTGCCCAGATGGAATCTACCACAGTGTGTAGTTGCAAGAGACCAATATCCGAGCGAACATGGGGCGACTTGGCGTATTTGCAAGTATCCTGGAGATAAAAGTGATTTACGAGATGTACAATTTGACAGCAATGTCTTCAGGGAGGCAATATCGCATTGCACAAAAAACCCATTGGGAAGGCGGAATATTGCTTTGTAATTTTGCTATAATTCACTAAATGTCTGTCTGTCCGTCTGTCTGTCTGTCCGTTCGAATGTACCGTAAAAACTGCTGAACCGATCGCAACGATATTTTGGGTGGGTAATCCTGGGATCTCCAGGAGTAAAATAGGCTATTTAGTTTTTCCAATTTCAGCTTTGGTCTCCAGCATTCTCAGGTTTGGACTCCCGCATAACATTCGCATTCGCATAACGTTCATTGTGATGATGTTTTCATTGTGACGATGTTGTTTTCCCGGGTGCCACACAAACGGCTGCACCGATCGCTGCGCAGCTGCACCGATCGGACTCGGTGATCTCGGACAAAGATCTTATAAGGACACGGGTTGAATCCCTGCTTGAGAGAATCCAACCCCCTCCCCGCCATCAAGGCCGTCTCTCCAACTCACAATCCCACGAGATATGCGGAAAGGACGACCCAAAACCAATTATCTTCTTTTTGATTCGTATATAAACATCATTAAAAGTAAATAATGACCTCGGCCAAAGTTCAAAGGACGTTTAATCTCTACATGAGAGAACTCCACATAGCTATTTGGGCGGTGTATACGCTAACAGATCGCTGTCTCTATCGATCGTGCCGAGGCCGTAACACCTATTGGCTCAAAATCCTTTTAACTGTTGATTTGGTAGTTTTTACAATGAAGGAAACACGTATCGGGAGTACATACGACATCGGGAGGACTAACTGCACGCATATTCAGTATCAAGCTTAAATCTGTCATGGCGGATCTGAAGAGCGGAATGCTTGGAGAAGTGGTGGGCTACTTCGGCATGAAGGAGGATCAGAAAAGTGGACTCCCACACTGCCACATCCTGCTGATACTTGCTCCCGCATGACGTTATTTTCCCGGGTGCCGCACAAACGGCTGCACCGATCGAGATCGAGACCGACTGATCGAGAAAGAAAAAAAGCCTTCAATTTCTGATATTTAGCCTTTTCATTTGGGCCTCCCAATTGAAGCCCCGCCCGTAGGGCGGGTACCGTTGCTAGTAACATTAACATTAAGGTATTATCATTACCTCCGCCACACATACATAGAATGATGGAGGTTATGTTTTCATCCCTGTCTTTCTGTCTGTCTTTGTCTGTGAACAGGATAACTCAAAGACTTGGTGGACAGGTTTGGGTGTGTGACAAGGACGAATCGATTTGATTTTGGTGAAGATTAAAAGTCCGCATCAGGACTTGTTCACAAATAAATGCTTCATAACGTTTACCCTCTATGTTAACCTTTGATAACCCCATACATACATAGAATGATGTCCCCAGCCTGTGGTAACCCTTTGGTCGTTTCATGTCATTGAAGGAACTAACCGCTACATCATAACAATAACAATAAAATACACATTAATTATAGTCAATGAAGAGTTTATTAATTACTGGAATGCAGGAAAGACATGTCAAGGCAAGTTTTGTTATAATATCCTGGGCATGTCAATGCTTCCTTCACACATATAATGGTTCTCCGATGAATGGTCCTCCTATAATGGTCCTCCGATGAATGGTCCTCCTATAATGGTCCTCCGATGAATGGTCCTCCTATAATGGTCCTCCGATGAATGGTCCTCCTATAATGGTCCTCCGATGAATGGTCCTCCTATAATGGTCCTCCGATGAATGGTCCTCCGAAAATGGTCCTCCGATGAATGGTCCTCCTATAATGGTCCTCCGATGAATGGTCCTCCGATGAATGGTCCTCCGATGAATGGTCCTCCGAAAATGGTCCTCCGATGAATGGTCCTCCGATGAATGGTCCTCCTATAATGGTCCTCCGATGAATGGTCCTCCGATGAATGGTCCTCCGATGAATGGTCCTCCTATAATGGTCCTCCGATGAATGGTCCTCCTATAATGGTCCTCCGATGAATGGTCCTCCTATAATGGTCCTCCGATGAATGGTCCTCCGATGAATGGTCCTCCGATGAATGGTCCTCCGAAAATGGTCCTCCGATGAATGGTCCTCCGATGAATGGTCCTCCGATGAATGGTCCTCCGAAAATTGTCCTCCGATGAATGGTTCACGAGTTGATGGTTTGGATGGAAAAGGTGTTTCTTTTTTAATCCTCCGTGTCATCGCTGAACACACCCCCATTCATGTCTCCATTGTCATCACCTCCACCATTCATGTCTCCATTGTCATCTCCTTCCCCATTCTCGTCACCACTGTGCTTGGCAGAGCGTTTCTTGTGCCAGAAGACGCTGCAAACACTGCACAGGCACGATACGTACAGCATTACAATGAATGAATAAACAGGAAATAGGTCGTGCATAGCATGATGAGCCCAAAAATAATTGGTGGTTGAATTCAGTGACGGGAATGCAAATAATCTTAAATAATAACTCGCTGGTAGATGTTGCATGGTGCTAAAAATGTTGTATACAGAAGGCAAACATTGTTTATTCAACGATAAGAAACCAATTTCTACACAATCACCAGTTGGAGGAGAGAGGCTGGGATACATTGAGCTGGTAAACAGGGGGAGAGGGGTCAGGACAGTACAGGGAGGGGGGGGGGGAGGAGAGGGGCCGGGATGCTGGGAGGGAAGCGTTGGGCAGAAGAGAGGGGCCGGGACGCTGGGAGGGAAGCGTTGGGTCAGAACGCTGAGAGAAGAGAGGGGCCGGGATGCTGGGAGGGAAGTGTTGGATCAGAATGCTGAGAGAAGAGAGGGGCCGGGATGCTGGGAGGGAAGTGTTGGATCAGAATGCTGAGAGAAGAGAGGGGCCGGGATGCTGGGAGGGAAGTGTTGGATCAGAATGCTGAGAGAAGTGAGGGGCCGGTATGCTGGGAGGGAAGTGTTGGATCAGAATGCTGAGAGAAGAGAGGGGCCGGGATGCTGGGATTGAAGCGTTGGGCCAGAATGCTGAGAGAAGAGAGGAGCCGGGATGCTGGGAGGGAAGCGGGATGCTGGGAGGGAAGTGTTGGGCCAGAATGCTGAGAGAAGAGAGGGGCCGGGATGCTGGGAGGGAAGCGTTGGGCCAGAATGCTGAGAGAAGAGAGGGGCCGGGATGCTGGGAGGGAAGTGTTGGATCAGAATGCTGAGAGAAGAGAGGGGCCGGGATGCTGGGAGGGAAGCGTTGGGCCAGAATGCTGAGAGAAGAGAGGGGCCGAGATGCTGGGAGGGAAGCGGGATGCTGGGAGGGAAGTGTTGGGCCAGAATGCTGAGAGAAGAGAGGGGCCGAGATGCTGGGAGGGAAGCGGGATGCTGGGAGGGAAGTGTTGGGCCAGAATGCTGAGAGAAGAGAGGGGCCGGGATGCTGGGAGGGAAGCGGGATGCTGGGAGGGAAGTGTTGGGCCAGAATGCTGAGAGAATAGAGGGGCCGGGATGCTGGGAGGGAAGCGGGATGCTGGGAGGGAAGTGTTGGGCCAGAATGCTGAGAGAAGAGAGGAGCCGGGATGCTGGGAGGGAAGCGGGATGCTGGGAGGGAAGCGTTGGGTCAGAATGCTGAGAGAAGAGAGGGGCCGGGATGCTGGGAGGGAAGCGTTGGGCCAGAATGCTGAGAGAAGAGAGGGGCCGAGATGCTGGGAGGGAAGCGGGATGCTGGGAGGGAAGTGTTGGGCCAGAATGCTGAGAGAAGAGAGGAGCCGGGATGCTGGGAGGGAAGCGGGATACTGGGAGGGAAGCGTTGGGTCAGAATGCTGAGAGAAGAGAGGAGCCGGGATGCTGGGAGGGAAGCGTTGGGCCAGAATGCTGAGAGAAGAGAGGGGCCGAGATGCTGGGAGGGAAGCGGGATGCTGGGAGGGAAGTGTTGGGCCAGAATGCTGAGAGAAGAGAGGGGCCGGGATGCTGGGAGGGAAGCGGGATGCTGGGAGGGAAGCGTTGGGTCAGAATGCTGAGAGAAGAGAGGGGCAGGGATGCTGGGAGGGAAGCGAGATGCTGGGAGGGAAGTGTTGGCCAGAATGCTGAGAGAAGAGAGGGAAGCGGGATACTGGGAGGGAAGCGGGATGCTGGGAGGGAAGCATTGGGTCAGAATGCTGAGAGAAGAGAGGGGCCGGGATGCTGGGAGGGAAGCGTTGGGTCAGAATGCTGAGAGAAGAGAGGGGCCGGGATGCTGGGAGGGAAGCGGGATGCTGGGAGGGAAGCATTGGGTCAGAATGCTGAGAGAAGAGGGGGGCCGGGATGCTGGGAGGGAAGCGTTGGGTCAGATGCTGAGAGAAGAGAGGGGCCGGGATGCTGGGAGGGAAGCGGGATGCTGGGAGGGAAGTGTTGGGCCAGAATGCTGAGAGAAGAGAGGGGCCGGGATGCTGGGAGGGAAGCGTTGGGCCAGAATGCTGAGAGAAGAGAGGGGCCGGGATGCTGGGAGGGAAGCGGGATGCTGGGAGGGAAGCATTGGGCCAGAATGCTGAGAAGAGAGGGGCCGAGATGCTGGGAGGGAAGCGGGATGCTGGGAGGGAAGCGTTGGGCCAGAATGCTGAGAGAAGAGAGGGGCCGGGATGCTGGGAGGGAAGCGTTGGGCCGGGATGCTGAGAGAAGAGAGGGGTCGGGATGCTGGGAGGGAGGCGTTGGGCCAGAATGCTGAGAGAAGAGAGGGGCCGGGATGCTGGGAGGGAAGCGGGATGCTGGGAGGGAAGCGTTGGGCCAGAATGCTGAGAGAAGAGAGGGGCCGGGATGTTGGGAGGGAAGCGGGATGCTGGGAGGGAAGCGTTGGGCCGGGATGCTGAGAGAAGAGAGGGGCCGGGATGCTGGGAGGGAAGCGTTGGGCCGGGATGCTGAGAGAAGAGTAGGGTTCTGATGCATGGGGGAAGAGAGGGAAGAAAAATAAAAATCATTTTGTCTTGTAAAAAAAAAAAAAACTAGAAGGCATAAAAAAGGAATTAAACGAGGTTGGTGGATAGTCTGTGGGCTAATGTAAAAAAAGCAAAATTTTGGGTAGATTCTTGCCATTCATGTTTAAACACAGCTAGAAACCACTGATTAAGAAAAAAATGGGTGCCAGTTTTCCCATTAACATTTCGGGCCTCCATTTTGAATTTCAAAATGGCCGCCCTTTTTTAGCCGATCTGTATGATTTTTTGGTATTCAACATTATTTTAAACATGTATTTGAAATGTGTGCGGCATTTTATTCGTTTTACTAATTTGCTCTTTCATTAAGCAAACTTGTTTTTTCATTTGGTGAATGGGATTGAGATTTATGGCAACTTGTCATTCTAACTTATGCTTTTTATTCCAGGTTAACCATGGCGTCCAGTGAAGATCCACCACGGAATAAGTGTGAAACTGAATCTTCCATCAACTTTCGACTCTGCTTGTTATGTCAAGGAGACAAGTTGACGGAGATTAAAGGTGTTCATCAGTTGGAGCATCCGCGACAACCAGAATTGGAATCGTACCAACCATTGGTGAACTGTATAAACAATAGAGCTCAATACCAAAACCCCGAGTATGTTCGTTTGCATCAACAACTGATTGGCATATCTGGAGAAGAACTGAACAACCAACATGCAGTGTGGCACAAATCATGTCACGGAAAAGCAACACACAAACAACACATTGAGAGAGACAAAGCCAGATATGACAAAGCGATTTCATCCCAAGAGTCAAGTGTATTGTCATACAGAAAAGTTGGTGGTCGTCCTCACGGTCCCAAACATCTAACACCCCAAACCTGGGAAGCTCTGCATCTAGCAGCACACTAACAAGATCTCGTTATCCTCCGATCGAAAACAAACACTGTTTCTACTGTCAAATCGAGAAGATTCGTGGTGGTAAGACAGAACGCCTTGTTACTTGTCGAAGTTGCAATGTTGGAGTGTCAATGCAAGACATAGTTGATGTTAGCGGGACTGAACAGTGGACAGTGAACCTAGCGAACCTCATAACTGGTGGCGACTTTATTTCAAGAGATGTTAAATATCACAAAAGTTGCCATGCCACTAACTGGCGCAAGTACAAACAAGACAAAGAAAGAGTCAGCAACCGAGAACCGTCAGCTGAGGCAGAAAATACAGTGGAATTTATTTCTGCAGAGATCGAGTTCAGTGCCGAATTGCAGGACTCTCTAGATCAAGGAAGCATCCTTACCTTGAGTGAGGTAGCAACACGATGCAACCGTATGATGCGCGATCATGGCATTCCATAAGTCATGACGGATTGTGAATGTGAAACAATGACTGGTGTCTGCACACAGGAAGAGGCGGACACTCTTCTGATTTATCATGCGGTAGAAGTTGCGAGAAACGGGATGAATGTCCACATACATTCACAAGACACAGATGAGCTACTTTTGGCTCTACGAAGAACACCACCACTTGGCAACCATTCTGCGCTAATCATGGGCACAAGAGAAAGACGACGCAAAGTCTTCCTGCAGCCTATATATGACGAGCTTGGCCCGGAGAAATCAGCAGCTTTGATCAACTGGCATGCTCTCACAGGCTGTGATACGACAGGACATATCCATGGAAAGGGAAAGAAGGGATGCTTTGCAACTTTCCTGACGGCAAGCCCCGCAATTCTGATAGCACTAGCTGGTCTTGGCGAAGGAGATGAACCGTCCGCAGAAGTTCTGTGTGCCTGTGAAGAGTTTCTTTGCTCTCTTTTCTGTCCACGTGGAGTCCACATTGGGCAAGAAAAGATGCTCAGATGGTTTTTTTGTTCAAGCAACTCAAAGATGAAGAAGCAGTTGACAAACTGCCACCGACTCAGGGAGCATGGATTGAACATATACGCCGTTCCCATGTGCAGGCTAATATCTGGCGCCAGGATATGCTATTGAACCCAACTTGTCTTGACCCTCTGACCTTGGGGTGGCGAAACCGAGACAAAAAGCTTCGGTTCTTTTTCGGGTTGCAACAGCTCCGGTCTCAGTGTTGCAGCTCGTCAGGTGTAACTGTGAGAAATCAAGGTGTTCGAGAAGATGCTCATGCAGAGGAAACAATGTGGTCTGTACCGAACTTTGCAAATGTGGTGGGGAAAGCGACATATGTACGAACATCACACCACCAATGATTGGCGAAGATCTAGAAGATGATTGAAACAATGACAATTAGGAACATTTAATCCGTAACGGTGACACTCCTGATTCATACATGTTGTGCCTTTTAAAAAAGATTCCATCTTCAAGTTCTATCACCGCCCAAGTAAATTTATATTGAATCACATGTTCTACGTTATTTCTATTAAATGTTTTGGAGGATTGGTGAAGAGTGTTCGAATCATAAATATGTTGTCATTATTGGAATCCTCATATGCCAAAACATATGGTTAGACACCAAAAACATCTTCCTATGTCCATTGGTTCAAAAGTTATGGCATTTTACGTTGAAAAAAAAGTCTGAAATTTGGTGGCCATCTTTGATTTTTGCTAATTTAGAGTATTTCTACTGCTCTCACTTTGTTTTCAATGAATTGTTGACCCCTATGTATGAGTTCAGATAAAATGGAAAAAATATTGTATTGTAGTGGTTACCTTATTCACGTGTCGCGGTTAACTTATCCGCATGTGACGGTTACCATTACGATGGGTTTGTTCTAACCCACGCACATGGGCGTTTGGTTGTGTCGTCGTGACGCGCGCGCGGCTGTTGGAGCCACGCCCTCCGAAGAGGGTGCTTGTTTTATATAAGCCGTTACGACTTCCGTTCGTTAGCAGTTGCTGGAGATTTCTGTACAATAAACTACCTTTTGTACCCAACGAAATGGCCTCTTCTTATCGTCTTCGGCAACCGCTAAACTAGTGACCCCGTTGCCCCCGAACGTATTCGGGGGCCACATGAACATGGCAGGATTGCGACCGCAATGTCTTCCACAAGACCTAAACTCGAACTGCCGGAGTTTTAGCACCGACGAGCGGCCATGTGGTTCGCGCATCGCGCTCGGTTCCTCCTCTACGACTGGAGGGGCGAACCAGCTCTGGGGCCCTCTGAAGGAACGTCGTTACGGGGCGTTGGTGGCACGGCTACTTCGTCGCCTTCGCGCACACAGGCCGAGTACTGCTAGTTCGTCGCCTCCGCGCACACAGGCTGGGCACGGCTACTTCGTCGCCTTTGCGCACACAGGCCGAGCACCGCTGCTCGTCGCCTCCGCGCACACAGGCCGAGTACTGCTGCCCGTCGCCTTCGCGCACACAGGCCGAGTACTGCTACTTCGTCGCCTCCGCGCACGCAGGCCGAGTACTGCTGCTCGCCACTCCTACTACTGCTCCTACGGCGGATCCCGAGGCTGATGCTCCTGCAACTACAGCTACTGCCGCTGCTCATCTCTTGCGCACGCACGGCTGCTTTGTTACCTTCGCGCGCACTGGAGCCTCGTTGTCTTCGCACGCACCGCTGCTCGCCACTCCCGCAATTCCTACTGCTGCAACTACAACTGCTACCGCTGCTCAGCACCCGCGGCCTGGCTCTGTTCCACCCGCGGCCCGGCTCTGTTCCACCCGCGGCCCGGCTCTGTTCCACCTGCGGCCCGGCTCTGTTCCACCTGCGGCCCGGCTCTGTTCCACCCGCGGCCCGGCTCTGTTCCACCCGCGGCCCGGCTCTGTTCACCCGCGGCCCGGCTCTGTTCCACCCGCGGCCCGGCTCTGTTCCACCCGCGGCCCGGCTCTGTTCCACCCGCGGCCCGGCTCTGTTCCACCCGCGGCCCGGCTCTGTTCCACCCGCGGCCCGGCTCTGTTCCACCTGCGGCCCGGCTCTGTTCCACCCGCGGCCTGGCTCTGTTCCACCCGCGGCCCGGCTCTGTTCCACCGGCGGCCCGGCTCTGTTCCACCCGCGGCCCGGCTCTGTTCCACCCGCGAACTATGTACACGCCCGTGGCGTGCCTTCTGGGGGGTCGCATGTAGTGGTTACCTTATTCACGTGTCGCGGTTAACTTATCCGCATGTGACGGTTACCATTACAATGGGTTTGTTCTAACCCACGCACACGGGCGTTTGGTTGTGTCGTCGTGACGCGCGCGCGGCTGTTGGAGCCATGCCCTCCGAAGAGGGTGCTTGTTTTATATAAGCCGTTACGACTTCCGTTCGTTAGCAGTTGCTGGAGATTTCTGTACAATAAACTACCTTTTGTACCCAACGAAATGGCCTCTTCTTATCGTCTTCGGCAACCGCTAAAGTATAACATTTGAATGAATAGTAGGCCTATAGTTAATTGGCAAATGTTTTTTAAGAAACTGAGTTTCGGTGGCGGCCATTTTGAAATTCAATGTTAATGGAAAAACTGACACCTTTTTTTCTTAATAAGTGAAGTTTCTAGATGTGTTTAGACATGAGTGCCAAGAATCTACCCCAAAAAAATGACAAACCTGGAAAATGTTACATATGGCTATAGACTAATAATGGGACAGAGATTATGATTATTGGACACGTCACGGGTATGGGAAACGGCTGGGGGAAGGGGGGGGGGAGGGGTGAGGAGGGGGAAATAGTAGCCCGAAAACCTATCTGAGCCTGTGAAGGAGGATCAAACAAAATAAGTCGAACGAGCATGAAAGAATACACAGGAATGAGCACTCAATACGAGGAACAATCGACACAAACGGAGAATACAAAAACGATGGCAGCACAGACGAATCCGGAACGATTACTCGGCTTTTTGGAACCAGATCTCTCAGAGGACCAAGAGAAGCGGCCACTAACAGAAAAACGTAAACTAGAGTATGTATCCACAACGAGAGTAATAGCAAACATCGAAAAACACAATCTTTAACTCAACTGGACTATATCCAGCTGAGTTTTTGTCGAAACCCAGTGTCCGTCGTCCGTCAGTCGTCTGTCTGTCGTCTGTTAACAATTCGACGTCTACGCTCTAAAAGTCACAAATATTGATGAAATTTGATGAAACTAGTTATGCAGCATCTTTAAGACATAAACTAGTTTGGGATTGCATTTGGGCGTTGCACACCCAAAAATGGGCGCGGCAGGGCGGCCATATTGAAAAGTCAATTTTTGTCAATCTGGTACTTCCTAATGTAGCTAGAAGGCTGAAACTTGGTGTGTAGACAGTATGTAACAAACCTCAACACATTTATTACGGGTTTTTACGATGTCCGAAAAATGACCTCGTCGTGACCTATGACATGAGTTGACCCATAAACATCAGTTTGGACGACGTCCAAGCTCTAAAGGTCACAAATACTGATCAAATTTGATGAAACATGTGCCTTTTGCCACTTAAAGATATTTGAAAACACATATATAAACCCACATATAAACGCACATATAAACTATATAGTTTGTGGTTCTATTATGCATATTCTAATCATATTGATATAGACCAGTTGAGTTCAGGTTCCCTGGAACCTTTAGTTTTATTATTGCCTGCATCTTTGTCTTGCCCTAGTGAGGAATTACACCGCCCAGGGAGGCCGCCGAGGAAAAGGGGAGGGAAACACTCAGCTGGGCGAAAATCGCTTGGACTAACCCCCTTGGAACAGTCAAGGGAAGAAGTCCTAAACGGCATATCTAACTTGAGTTGTCATCATGTTAAGTTAGTAAGAACTAACTTGAGGTGAGATCTAAGTTAGTCGTTGGCTCAGATAGATTGGAGATTAAGGAGGTCGTGCTCATGCACAACGGTGGCGCAGAGACCCCACAAGTAGGTAACGTGGCATTATAGGCCTGGGACCCTTCTCGGGATTTCTGATCCATTTGGCCAGCATGGTAGCGGCTTACGGGATGACGGTTTATAGCTAGCTGGGTAGGGATTTGAACCTAAGCTAGACTGCCTAGAGGTGAGTGTACATGTATGTATGTCTCAGCTATCCTGCCGCCATATATATATATATATATATATATATATATATATATATATATATATATATATATATATATATATATATATATATATATATATATGTATATATATATATATATATATATATATATATACACACACACACACACACACATACATACACACACAGTATCTACACATTAATGTCCAAGTGTGTCAATATCGTGCTCCATGTTATCTCATTTATTACTCACGTGATGCTGATGATCACGATCACGATAGGCAAAACCATCAGGGCGACAATGATGCATTGAGTTTTCTTGTCCATTTCCTGGATCTTCTTGATGAAATTTCGATCGTCTTGTATTAAATGTTCCATCGCTTCCTCCATGTTTTCCACCTCATCCATTAAGGAATTCTCTATCTCTCCTCCATCGTCTTCCTCTTGTGCTTCATCCGAGTCGGACATGGAAGCTGCAAGTTCACAGATTATAACAGCTTGCTTCTTCCCACTTACAGATACAGCAGATAATTTGTGGAACTTATTATGATAATAAAATAGAGAAGCTAATTAACACACAAAGTTATCACCTTAGTATGTGTTCACCTGTTAGTGCGACAGGTCGATCACCAGATCCGACATGTTGTTTTAAGTCGAGTTTTAAGCCATCGGGAAAGAAATTGTCAAGCAGCAAATGTTTTTCCGATTTAACTTTACCAGTACACCCACTCCCCAGGTAGGGTCGTGTTATTATCCTCCCTGGGGTATATAGATTACAGTAGATCTCGGCGTGGGTCTGTTAGTCTGTGGTGGATGCGATAAGCATATAATGCCTCAAGAACGTCGGGTTTCCTGCTTTTCAGTTTTGTGTTAAACAACAGTAGCGACTGTTTAAAAAGGTAATCATACGTGCTTGTACTTTATAATATTTTTTACTTCCGGTAGGGGGTATCCTCACGAAACACCACGACGAGCTATTTTATACACGTTAAGACGACGTCTGTCCAGGGAGGAAAAACCCCCTTGGGGATGGAGAATATTATTAGGATTAATATTGTTTTGTAATAATATTAATATTATGCTATTACTAAAGCGCGATGCTGCGCGCGCTAATGCTTACGCAAGGAGCAAGCGGACAATGCGGTTCATAAAAGTCTTTATTCAAAGTACTCAAACTGCAGCACTGAGCTGCTCAGGGCTGCGCGCCCCGTGTATCATGAGGCCACGCCTCTCTCCCTGGCGTGGCCCATCCCCACTTGGTGTGCGGGGTGATGTCACCACGTCAGTGCTTTCGTGTCCGCCACACGCGCCCCCCCAGAATCCCCGCACACCTGAAGGGTCAGTTTGCGGGGCAAACGGATGACCCGGCCGAAGCGCCCCCTGGCGACTGGCGGCGTCTGGGATGCAGGGATGCCATCTGGGATGCCTCCGGCTGCAGGACTGGTGAGGCGCCGAAGCTGAAATTGGGCTTCGGCTTGAACGAACCAGACTTCGGCCTGGGCCTCCCAAAATTCGGGAAGTTTAATCGCCATTGCCTTGTCGTTTGCCATTGCAATGGCGTCGTGTTCGGAAGGATCGCTACGGCAGATCCAACGTCGAGGTCACCATATAAAGCGCGATGCTGCGCGCGCTAATGCTTACGCAAAGAGCAAGCGGACAACGCGGTTCATAAAAGAGTCTTTATTCAAAGTACTCAAACTGCAGCACTAAGCTGCTCAGGGCTGCGCGCCCCGTGTATCATGAGGCCACGCCTCTCTCCCTGGCGTGGCCCATCCCCACTTGGTGTGCGGGGTGATGTCACCACGTCAGTGCTTTCGTGTCCGCCACATTACCATGAATGTTGTTATTACTTTTTTGTTTATTATTAGAAGCGGCTTTGTTAAAATGCCACGATAAGCTATCTATGTGGGTGGTTCTTAGCTACATCCTGCTATGTATCGTTTTTGGCCCAATCTCCCAATGGCGAAGAATCACTTCCAAAATTAAATAATTCTCATATCCGAATCCATATTCAGATCTTCACCAAAATTGAATCGATTCTTCCTTGTCACACAGTCGACTTCTCCACCAAGTTTCGTCCAAATCCGTCCATACCTTTTTTGAGATATCCTGCTATGTATCGTTTTTGGCTCCGTCTCTCAATGGTGAAGAATCGCTCAAAAATTCTAGTAGCCGAATCCGGATCTTCACCAAAATCTAATCATTTCGTCCTTGTCACATACGCTACATCTCTGCCAAATTTCGTCCGAATCCGTCTACAACTTTTTGAGTTATTTTGTTCACAAACGGACAAACGGACAGGGGTGAAAACATAACCTCCGTCCACCTTTTGTGGCGGAGGTAACGAGCAGTGGTTTTACAAACAACTGTAATTCCCTTAAAGTATAAAGAATCACGTGATATCACTGTGCCCTTGTCCTGCCGTTGGTCGTGCACTCACCTGTAAGCTGTCTCGTCTCGGTTCGATTCCCGAGCCGAATATAAATTGTCCGAGTGGTGCTTCCCAAGACAAAGCGTTTCAATCCTCGGATGGACGTTAAGCCGGTTGTCCCGAAGGAAGATTCAACAAGCGCTGTTTGAATCTCGTCCGCTGTTGTTATTAATATTAATTTCATAATTAACGCTTTAAAGGCAAAAGGTGGGAGTGCTGAGGTCAGGATATGGCACGGGCATGATGGGCCAAATTGCCTTCCATTTGATGTTTATCATCATCATCATCATCATCATCATCATACTAAGATACGCAATTTGGCGTCTGTCTGTCTGGACGCGATACATTTAGTCGTTACTTATCCAATGTCAACCAAACTTGACAAGAGGACTAAGGGTCACATGACGGAGGTTGTAAAGCGACTATGTGACTAGGAAGAAATGATTAGATATTGGTGAAGATCCGGATCCGGATCCGGCTACTAGAGTTTTTAAAACTGATTCTTCACCATTGGGAGATGGGGCCAAAAATCGATACATAGCAGGATATCTCAAAAAGTTGTGGACGGATTCGGACGAAACTTGGTGGACCGGTTGGGTGTCTGACGAGGACGATACGATTCAATTTTGGTGAAGATCTGAATATGGATTCGGATATGATAATTATTTAATTTTTTAAGTGATTCTTCACCATTGGGAGATGGGGCCAAAAACGATACATAGCAGGATATCAAAATATTGTGGACAGATTCGGACGAAACTTGGTGGACCGGTTGGGTGTCTGACAAGAACTAATATATTCGATTTTGGTTAAGATCCGGATCCGGATAGTATAATTTTTTAAAAACGATTATTCACCATTGAGTGTTATGGTCAACCAGGTGGAGGTATGCTCTCCTGAGTGCCGTTCTAATTTGATTATTTCTTTATAAAGTTACAGATTTCTCACTAAGTATACTACTGGTGTATCACGTCATCTTTAACCGGTCACTTGCCGGTTAATTAATTAATTCCCAAGGCCAAGGTGAGACTTGCTTCATCAGTTGACGAGGTAACACTTACAGCATGTCGGCAAGGAGGCTCCCAGGAGGAGCAAGAAGAGCGCGAAGAAGCGGTAAGTCTTCATCGCTCTTCATAAAAAACTCATCAATTCGACGATGAAGTTCGTTCCGGTTTAAACACACAGGACGGTGAGATCGAAATGAACGGTTTGAAAATTGGTCGTTGGCGCCTGTCGCGAGCGCGTTGCCATGGGGACCCAGGACGCTCACAACTCCGTGGCAATGGAATACTGTACACTGTACTGTACACCAGTACAGATCTTAATTTGGCACGATGAATCAGGACAGCAAGGTCTCATGGGGTTGTGCCCCCCCCCCCCCCCCCTGCAGTAGTTAGGGAAGGAATTGGTAATCTGTTCAGGGTGCCGGCGATGGCTCGCCTACTCTTTGCGA
Source organism: Myxine glutinosa (assembly GCF_964187855.1). NCBI lineage: Eukaryota > Metazoa > Chordata > Myxini > Myxiniformes > Myxinidae > Myxine > Myxine glutinosa. The sequence goes on along the minus strand of NC_136270.1, from coordinate 22,609,582 downwards.
GGGGCACCGTGGGATCTTTAATGTCCACCAAATAATGCCGGAAGACCAGTAAAACGTCCATCGGGGGGACGGTACAAACATTGCTGAATCACTTACCTGTGAAACACCAGGATGGCAGTTTATACCTTTCGGCCATCTTGCCAGCCCGTTTAGGGTTATGCCGATAACTCACCTATTATTCGGCGAAAGCAGGATTTTAAACATCTATCAACTATTGCTAGCAGAAGGGATAACCGGCTTAACGTCCATCTGATGGGCAGTGCACTGTGATGTAACTCGCACTTGCGGTTCGGGGATTTTCCACGTGTTGGTCGAATCTGCAGGCACCACTTCCCCCTCGTGAAAACAAAGTTTTCCGAATCAGATCCGTGTGTTGTTCTGTTGTATCTTCTTCTTCATTCCATATGTTGCTGTTTGTCTTTCCATTCAATTTTCCGTGTTAAATCGTACCTTGTACTGTATTTGTCGGATTCATTTTGGTGTTTGGCAAGGCCTACTACTGTGATAGTCGCTGTGAAAATTGTCCCTTTTGTCGCCGTGTTCCTCGTTTTGCCTTTCTTCCCAAATATTGTACTTTCTTCCTCCTCAACATTATTTTCCCCTCCTCACTTCCAAAAAAAAAAAAATCCCAATATATTCTTCTTCTTCACACACATTATTTTCCAAAACTGTCAGCACCACCACCTTTCTCTTTGCCTTAAACAAAAATTATTTCCACCCATCCCATGATCTTTATCTCCGTTTATCCAATTTGGGAATTGGGGATCAGCATCCCTCCACTTCATGTCCCCTCTTTCCACATCTCACCCCCCACTTCTCCCTCAAAGCTGCATGTCCCACCTTTCTGCATCCCTTCTCACCCCATCCTCTCAAAGCATCCCCAACTGCACACTACCTACACCTCCTCCCCTTATCCCTAACTGTGTGGACCTCAAACATCCGAGGTCTATGGTTCAACTTGGGAGGGAGAGGGGACGGGGAAGGGTAAGAGGGGGAGAGGGCGGAACTGGGAGGGGTGGGGAGGACAGGAAGCGCATATCTTGCCCCCCACCCTTCTCAGTTACCCAATCCCTCCCCTCATTCCAAGCAATGCCGGGTAACCCTGCTAGTTACCAATACGATTGCACAGCGCTCACCAAGTAGCTCAAACACGCAAGCACGCACTCCAACAAAACGGTTGATAAGGAGCGGTTGGCTTGACGAGCGATTAACGATTCGTACTTATGAAGATCAGGTATTCGATAATCGTTGTAATCCTCCCAATTATTTTGCCTTCATAACTCGGAGATTTCCCCACGGAGTACCCAGTCTCGGCTGCGGGCGCCTTCACGTCGATCCTGCTGGTTAATTTATTGCGGTAATATATACATACATGAATAAAATACATCAAAACTACAATCCCAAAGGTTTACCTTTAAACAGAAGCCTTTCAAAGAGGAATTCAATTGGGAATTGTCGTAATGAAATTTTTAAAATGTCAGTTGATCCTCTTCAAAGCTCAAACCAACATAACATGGCGAATCTCCAACACAAGGTCGATGAACGTTTATTTTTTGCTCATCTGGTACATAATTCCGGGAAGCTTATGGGATGGCGCATCGTCCATCAGTCAGTCCGTAAACACTTGCAACTTCTCTGAAACTGCTTATGGGATTGTGACCAAACTTGGCACTAATGATATTTGGCATGTTGCAACTCAAGTTTGTTCACAGCATTAAAAAAAAAAAGGGGGGGGGGGGATCAAACTGGATCCAGGTTTGCCCTCCCCACCCCCCAAAAAATAGGAATTTGTTTTTTCCTCCAAAACTACACTATTTTGATGAAACTTGACAACAACCTTCATCACCCGTGATGTACCGAAGTTTGTTCACAGCATTAAGGAAATCGGGGTGCAGGGGGGTTTTAGGGGGAGGGGAGTTTTCCACCCCCCCAAAATAGGTATTTGCTTTCCTCTCAGGAAATGCACATACAATTCCGATGAAACATGACAACAACGTTCCGCTCATCACCAGTGATGTACCAATGTTTGATCAGACATTGAGGGGAGGTGAAGGAGGGGGGGGGGGGGATTTTCCCCCTAAAATAGGTATAATTATAATAACCCCCTAAAGTAGGTAAAAAGACCAATTTATCATAAGGAGATTGTTTCTCCGTAATGTCTTCCGAGTTTGAATAGGTTTTTGAGAGTTTGAAGAAGATCTGGGTAGTGTTTGTTGCCAAAAACGTAGGAAATAATAAAAAGTGTTGTTTTTTGATTTTCCTGTTTTGGCAATCTCATGACTGAGTTTCTCCATCATTCTTCATGCGTTGAAGAAGAAGAACGGCTAATGATTTGTTCACGCTGTTTCTCTGAAAGAAGAATTATTATAGCTGAATTTCTCTGTAATGCTTTTCGAGTTTGAAGAATTATCAGAAGCAGGTAAAATGTCTACTTGGTGCTTCACAGACTTCGTGTCGCATCACCAGGTGGCCATCCCTCAGACGTTAAACTACAGGAACTATTGCATCAGTATCACTCCCAACTATGACGTAACCGGCAACTACGTGCTCCATATGAATGAATGAAGAAATGAAGGTTCAACTCCCACAAGATCGAGACTAAACCCAACGTATAGCAATTCAATCTTTAGAAAGAACATTTTGTGGAAGCCATTTCTTTTTTAACACAACCGCCATCTTGGATTTAGCAAACACGTCCAGCGAATGTACATTTGGTAGAGATTTCATGATGAAGGCATTGGTTGCATCATTAACAAAGTGTACGTGTAATACAATACACTCTTGTTGAATGTTCCTTGGGTGGCAGCACACGATGGCCTTCCCTTTTCAATGATAACATGGCATTTCAAGAACCACAAGCAAATGTAACATATTCCTCCCCCCAAGCCCTCTCCCTCCCACAGATCTCCTGATGTCCCTGCTCTCAAATGTTATACTTGTGTGCTTCACCCTCTATCCCCAACTTGTCTCCTGCTCCCTTTATCTTATGTTTTATGTGACCGTTTGTTTTTTTGTGATTAATGTTAGCTCTTACACGAGCCTCGATCTTGTATATTAAAAAAAAAAAGCAGGTATGGCAGCTGGATCCTCACCATTTCTGAAAAACAAGTTGTATTCATTGATGCCGATACCACAATGCTATTTATAGGTGGGCCAGGAATCTAACCTCGACCCGACCGACACCTTAAACTTCCGACAACTTCGATATCCTATCATTATTAAAGAACAAATCTATCTATGGGATCCCAAACTCCAATATGGCCGAGAAACAGGCCTGCACTATTATCGTAACTGGGCGTGCCTCCTGTCGCTTCTCTGATTGGTTTAATCAAAATAGAGCAGGTTGGACGACACAAAAATTTTTGCACGTCTGTCATTGGGGGTGTAAAATGATGTAAAAACACGTGAAAAAGGATCTTTTGTAACACGTAAAAGTTGTCGCATATGTGTTCCTTCCGTGTCCTTTCATATATTTGTCTGTCACTTCCAGAAGTATTACATTTCCTTGTGTGCTCGTCGTGTGTCCTTGTAAAGGATACTGCTGTCCGAGGACAACAAATCTTACCGTTTGAGCCGTGGCATGAAAGCTCGAGATCGTGCTTCTTCTTCCTCAAATTATGAAACAGGCTTAAATTAAACGAATGAATTTTTGTTCCAAGTAAACTCGTTCGTTTTGCAACCAAGTAAATGGATCATTGTCTTTCCAACGGTCCAATTTGTATTACTGAATGACAGCAGAAACTTTATTTTTTAATGGAAATTGCCCCAAACAAGGCATAAAGCCACTATAGGTAAGGGGCTAAGGGAAGGTTAGAAAAAGATAAGCATAAAGCAAAACAAAATAAAAATAAAGAAAAACTAACAGACATCCACAATCTAATTGGCCTATTTTTCTTACCTAACTATTACCTTCCGACAATAGTCGGAAGGTAATATATACCTATTGATCTATATACCAACATAATATATACCGACAATAGGTCTTACCTATTGATCAATACACTTTTTTGAAATTCCAACTTCTTTCCTGGAAGTCCTTGCAGTGTCCATATGTTTTATACCTCTCCCACCTCCCCACAAGCCCTCTCCCTCCCACAGTTTTCTCGATGTCCCTGCTCTCAAATGTTGTTTGTGTCCTTCGTTCCCCCTCTCTCCCCATCTTGTCTACTGCTCCCCTTATTGTGTTTCGGTTTGACTTTTCATGTGATTAATGTTAGCTCGTTCACGAGCCTCGATCTTGTATACAAAAAAAAAAAAACGAATAAAAAAAAATAACCAACTCTCCCACCTAGTTTTGTCAAAATCCCTCCACAACTTTTTGAAATATGTTACATATCGTTTTTGGCCTTAACACTCGATGGTAAAGAATCACGAAAAACTATCGCATCCGGATCTTCACCAAAATCTAATCAATTTGTCGTCCTTGGCCATTGGCTCAGGGTGCGGCTGTGCCACTGATGCAATGCCCTCTGCCGGTTTGGGCAGGAATTTGTAATTTGGTCATGCCGGTGCCAGCTCGCCTACTCTTTGCGAAGGACACCATGGGATCTTTAATGTCCACCAACGAGTGCTGACAGACGGGACTCCCGTTTAATGTCCAGGCACTCATAAATCACCTTGCCTGCGAAACACGGATGAGTTTATAGCTAATTCAGGATTCAAACCCAAGGCAGACAGCTTAGAGGTGAGTGTGTGGACCTCAAAGCAATCCTATCAGCCCGGCAGAGGTAACAAGAAGACATTATTTGAAATATTTAAAAAATAAATGAATAAAAAGAACAGCAGTGGGATAAAATTATCTTTTAGATCACTCGGACTTTGTTCTAATGGTTCCATGTCTTTGTATTGATAGCAGTAGATGGAAAAGATCATGTTCAGGATTGACCCTCATCACAAAATAGAAGAGCACTTGGTAGGGAGCATAAGCAAAGCCAGGCTGAACAGTTTTTGTTTTGTACCCCACTGATGGGTCGGATCTGCATCCAGACCTCGAAAATCTAATCAGCTTGTTCTTATTGCCCAACTTGTCTACCTCGTTTTGTCATGTCATCCACAACTTATTGGAATATCGTGCTATATGTTGTTTTTGGCCCTAGCTCTCAATGGTGAAGAATCGCTTTAAAAATTCTCCGATCCAGATCCAGATCTTCACCAAGATGTAATAATTTCGTTCTTGTCACATATCCAACCGCTCTACCAAATTTCGTCCAAAGTTGTCCGCAGCTTTGAGATATCCTGTTTTACAAACAGGCAGACAGAGATGAAAACATACCCTCCATCCACCTCCAGTGGCGGAGGTAATGATTGCCTTGGCTCTTTTCATACAGACCATCCACCGAAGGAAGGTCCACTCTAATAATCACCGATGCAGTTTTAACACCACAATGCAATTTTTTCCGAGCAGATTAGGTGCTGCCACCAAACCAGACAGTGATGGAGAGCGTCAACACACTCTCAACCACTGTTCAATAAAAATTCACAAGAAATGTAATGCTGACATGAAAAGTCTCAATCTCTCCTTAGGAAGTACAACCGCTGCTGGGCCTTCTTCACATAATGATCGATATTCACCTCAAAGCTGAAATCATCCGAAATATGGATGCAGATGAAGTTCAAGGAATCTACAATTTCAACCTCGGCACAGCCATTAAAAAAGGGGATTTCTGACTTGTTTTTCTGAAAATCACCAATAATTTATTTTGTTTTAGCGACACTGAGCTCCAAGTTGTTGTCTGAGCACCAACACACTGGAATTTCAACCTGCTGGCGATAATTACCTTCTTCGCCATTGTGAATCGGTCCCACAATCGTTGCATCATCCACGAACTTTACAATCAGGCAATTTTCATGGGATGGCACACAATCATGGGTAAAAGAGAATACAATAAAGGGCTCAGTACACATACTTGAGGAGTGCAAGTATTCAATGTGATCAAATTTGAAAAGCGACATCCTATTCTAATGACTTGTAGCCGATCAGACAAAGGTTAACTGGAGAGTTCGTAGAGGGCATTACCTCAGGTAGTCTTGTTAGTTACTCTACCCTCAGGGCATGAATATTTATTCCAAGTACTGATAAACGGAAAGTTTTTCAAAGTATCAAGTGATTTGTTCTCCGACGTTCAAGTATATAATTCAATCGGAATAAAATAGATTTTAACGTTTGTTGAAAAGATCTTTTGGGAAGTTTTCCACAGTTGATGCAGTCTTTTACACCACCTTATTTAACACGTTACATTAGTTCTTCATGCCTGTTGTTTGTGTCCTTTGCTTTGACATCCTCAAATAAAGAAAATTTAAAAAAGTAAGATTCCTGTTTGGAATGAATTCCCAACAGGCAGACAGAGTAAAACAAGAAAGAGCAATCATAGATTGGAGACCCTCACCAGGACGTGTTTGTACTTTGTGTGGTGTGTCTTAGCTGCTGTGTTTGTGTGGTTTATTGTCAACTTAGATTTATGTTCAATCCAATATGGCTGCCGAACCACGTGACCGATGATATCGTCAATTTAATTCTCCCATACTATTTGTGTAAATCACGCTCAAAAATTTTCAAACTGATCGGATCAAGCGTTCTACTTGTCTAATTATGACGTCATAATGAAGGCACCGATGACATCATGAACATGTGATGTTCCCCATGGGGAGTACTTAACCATGAGCAATGTCAAAAAAAATTCCATGGAGCGGTTTCTGAGATATAGAGGTGCAAAGTTTTTCAGTTTTTCCAAGATAGTGCCCATACCACGTGACCTATGTCATAATCATCATGAAAAATTATACAGGGGGTGGCGCACTTATGGTAAAAAGTTTGTGTCAATCGGACCAACGGTTGCAGAGAAAAGTATACTCGTTCTGAGCAGCCAAACAAACAAACAAGAAATATTTCATGCATCGCACGATACTTGTGAAATCCCTAAAATAAGTTGTTGGCCTACGATGACCTCAAAAATAATTGGTGGTTGAATTCAGCGACCTGGTATGCAAATTGAGGATTTTAGAAATTAGACAAAGTTTGTGACCTTTGGCCTTTTGACCACAAAAACAATAAGCATCTTGCTTATGACCAACTCTACCATTTGGTGAAGTTTCGTGAATATCAGTTGAAAATTGTGACCTGTACGCGACTGATGTACAGACAGACAAGCAAACAGACAGACAGAATAATGCACAACACCAACCAATATACTTGAAAAATCTTCGATTTTTGCAAGTAAACAGATCCAATTGCAATACCCTCTCCGCTGGCGAGGGTAACAATTATCTCACTCCTCTCTGCACATATGTGATCAAGACAAATTCCTAATCAAAGTACTGCAAAACTACAGGTTCATTTTCCGATTTATGTCCCAATTCGTGCTCAAAATACAACATCCAATTGAAATAAAGTTGTTCCTCGATCATAAGCTGACACTTGTAGACAGACAGACAGGAGTGAACCAATTGCTTAACCCTGCTTTTTGCTTCGCATGCGTGGGGTAAAAACCCATTTGCACAAAGAACCATCAAAAGTGGAAGGAATTTTATATGCAATTTTAACCGTAAAATGATATAAAAAAACAAAACTAGAATCTATAACAAGAAGCCTCGCATAAGTGGAACAAGGATTTATCAAGGTGATGGAAAACATAATGGGGAGCGAGTGCAACCGCATCATCGAAGGAATGACTTACACGATACGCAAACTGAAGAAGATCCAACGATGCTGGAAGAACAGATTTTAAATTACTGGGCACAAGACGTTCAAATGTCTTCATAATAATGGACGAGAGCCACTGGCTAATAATCATTCCGGCAACTAATCGGGAATCAATTTGGAAATGATCGATTTGTTTAAAATATGGGGCGCTTCACAGACGTGAATTGACCAATTAAATAAGAAAGTTAAAATACCAGACAGTTCGTCAGCACAGATTGAGCAATCGCAGGATTATGCCGTCAGATCAATTAGCAATTTATTTAGGGTGCTGGCGATAACTCGCGTAAACTACGTGAAAGACACCGTGATTGTTAACGTCCCACAACCATAAGAGCAAGCAGATGGCTCCTCCGGCTGACGTCCTTCCGATGTACTGCGTTGCATGTGAAACACCAGAATGTCAGCTTGTAGCTAGGCGAAGACTCAAAGCCACGATCGGTCGTTTCGAGGCAAGTGTGTAAACCTATAGGCTATCCTGCCAGGCCTCAGCATTATACGCCTGATAGAAATACGACAAATTAAAAATTGAGCTTTCGAGTTCTACTTCCCACGTATCTTTATACCTCAACTGTAAAGTAAAGCAACTGAGTAAAGCAAATACTGTACTTCCAGAATTGGTTGAAACTTGCATGTAAGCATTGGAAATTGCAAACGGTAAAACCTCAGAAAATTGGCAGAATCATCGTTACAGATGGACAAGATAAATGAAGTTGTAATATGTGAGATGCAACTTTTTATTAAATAAGGCGATTGTACAAAAGTGTGTGTGAGCAATGACAAACTCATGCCAGAAGTGTGCGTGCACAGGCCGCGCTCATTTCTTTACCACCTGGATGACATCGTCGTGCTCCATTCGGTGGTTCAACCCGACGCGCTGAGGACTGTACTTGGTGCTTGTGCCCTGCATCACGACCGAGGAAGGAAAAAGTTAAACGGGGGAAATAAGCTTTTGTATTTAGCGGCGGACCCCAATCACGAACTCGCAAATTATAGGGTTCGTCACAAAATGTACCGAATTTAATTGTTTATTAAATCTGATATTTTTAATACAAGACCATGCAATTCATGTGATTCATAAAGGAACTCAGTTTTGTTTAACTATAACGAATGTTTGAACTGTCCTCCAAGTTTTGCACATTTACGGATACGTATGGAACCGTTTGTGACTGCACATCAGAGCAAGCAGGCTGAAGTGTTTGAAATAATCCATGTCACAGCATCTTTTACTTCAAGAATGTTAATTGGGTTCTCTTTGAAAACATTTTCCTTAAGTCCCCACAGAAAAAAATAAATCTAAAGGTGAGAGGTCAAGGAAATCGCAGAGGCCAAGGAAATCCACATCGGTAGGAAATTAATCTGCCAGGAAAGTGATTGTTGAGCCACTGCACGGACAAGCGAGCTGCACACGTGCAGTTTCTCCATCCTGTTGAAACCGAGCACCAGGAACGTTTCTCACACGACTCCAAAAAAAAAAAAAGTTTAACATACGCATGTAATATTTCACAGTCACCGCCATTCCTTCCTCCATATCCTAATGTTTAGAAAAGTAGGGATCGTAAATCTGACTTCTGAGACCACAACATACAGTGCATTCAGAAAGTATTCAGACCCCTTCACTTTTTTCACATTTTGTTAAGTTGCAGCCTTATGCTGAAATCGTTTAAATTCATTTTTCCCCTCATCAATCTACACTCAATACCCCATAATGACAAAGAGAAAACAGGATTTTAGAAAGTTTTGCAAATTTATTAAAAAGAAAAAACTGAAATATCACATTTACATAAGTATTCATACCCTTTGTAATGACACTTGAAATTTAGCTCAGGTGCCTCCCATTTCTCTTGATCATCTTTGAGATGTTTCGACACCTTGATTGGAGTCCACCTGTGGTAAATTCAATTGATTGGACATGATTTGGAAAGGCACACACCTGTCTATATGAGGTCTCACAGCTGATAATGCATATCAGAGCAAAAACCAAGCCATGAGGTCGAAGGAACTGCCTGCAGAGCTCAGAGACACGATTGTGTCGAGGCACAGATCTGGGGAAGCCTACAAAAAATTTCTGCTGCATTGAAGGTTCTCAAAAACACAGTGGCCTCCACAATTCTTAAATGGAAGAAGTTTGTAACAACCAGGACTCTTCCAAAGTACTGAGATATCCTTAATGAAAACCTGAAACAGAGCGCTCAGGACCTCAGACTGGGCCGAAGGTTCACCTTCCAACAGGACAATGACCCTAAGCACACAGCCAAGACAATGCAGAAGTGGCTTGGGGACAACTCTGTGAAGGTCCTTGAGTGGCCCAGCCAGAGCCCTGACTTGAACCCAATCGAACATCTCTGGAGAGACCTGAAAATGGCTGTCCACCGACGGTCCCCATCCAACCTGATAGAGCTTGAGAGGATCTGCAGAGAAGAATGGCAGAAAATCCCCAAATCCAGGTGTGCAATGCTTGTCGCGTCATACCCAAGAAGACTCGAGGCTGTAATCGCTGCCAAAGGTGCTTCAACTAAGTACTGAGTTAAGGGTCTGAATACTTATGTCAATGTGATATTTAAGTTTTTTCTTTTTAATAAATTTGCAAAACTTTCTAAAATCCTGTTTTCTCTTTGTCATTATGGGGTATTGAGTGTAGATTGATGAGGGAAAAAATGAATTTAAACTATTTCAGCAAAAGGCTGCAACATAACAAAATGTGAAAAAAGTGAAGGGGTCTGAATACTTTCTGAATGCACTGTATCGTTATGTTGGGGGGGGGGGGGGGAGCGGTAACTGAACCAGGTGGGCTGGTTTCTCCATGCCACAAAAAACCGACAATTGTTTGTTTACCAAACCATTCATCGCTGAAAATCATAAAGTCAGGTTAATTCCTGCTTAATCAATGATGCTACTGAATCACACAAAATCACAGGACAAAATCAATGACGTTCACACTCGTTATCTGAGATTAATTGCGACAACAATTGAACTTTGCAAGGGAAAGCCTTCTACGATCCGAACACTAATGACACTGCTTTGAGACACTCCAATTTCATGTGAAATGTGCCTTGTGCGTTATTACCTGACCTCCGCCACCGAAGGTGGATGGAGGTTATGTTTTCACCACTGTTTGGCTGTTTGTCTGTCTATCAACAAAATATCTCAAAATGTTGTGGCCGGATTCGGATGAAACTTGGTGGAAAGGTTGGGTGTCTGACGAGGAAGAATTGATTCGATTTTGGTGAAGATCCGAATCCGGATCCAGCTAGGATCTTATTAAGTGATTCTTCACCATTGGGTGAGAGGGCCAAAAACTATATATAGCAGGATATCTCAAAAAGTTATGGATGGATTTGGACGAAACCTGGTGGACAGGTTGTGTGTGTGACAAGGAAGAATCGATTCAATTTTGGTGATGATCTGAATATGGATTTGGATATGAGGATTATTTAATTATAAAGTTATTCTTCTCCATTGAGAGATCGGGTAAAAAGCGATGTACAACATATTAAAAAAAGTTATGGACAAGTTATGACTAAACTTGGTGGACGAGTTGGTTAGGTGACAAGAACAAGACGATTAGATTTTGGTTCAGGTCCGAATCCAGATCCGGTTTATCATAACCTCTGCTAGTTGTCATGGGTTACCTGCAATAAATAAATAATAGTCAAAATACATTTTCTATAAACAATTTGAATGCTTGCGCCAGATACTAAGATTTTTTTAAAATATATACTTTTTTCAAAAATCGGGCACATTTTTGTGACTAACCCTGTAGAAACGGCATACAATGTGCACTTTCCAAAGCACCATTCTCCTGCATTCATTTTTAGGCCCAAAATCACCCAAGTCTTGTCATAAGAATTGTAACGTGCAATACACCAAAGTCCAATAACAGAAGGAGCAACAAAAAGCCTTGGGGCCTCACTTACCCAGACCAGGCAGTACTTGAACTGGCTCACCAAGGTTCGGTGTATGGTGTGGCACTGCCGGGGAAAAAAAAATTGAATTTGATGTGAATGCGACGATGGTTATATGTGTACACCCCCGTCCATGTTCTATGTCAACCAACTGTTACATTTGACCTCAATTCAAGGTCACATGAGAGAGAGAGAAAGGGAGAATAAGAAGAAGAGGAAGAAGAGGAAGAAGAAGAAGAAAAAGTAGAAGAAGTATGAGACCACGTCAGATGCTTTCAACTGAAGTTATGGTCTGCAAAATAATTTTCAATTCGAGGTCACTTGACTTTTGACCTCTGATCTGTTCAACCAAAAATTTAAACGGTAATATAATACCATCAGCCTTCAGCTGCAGAGGAATCAACAAATTATTCCACCATTAGGGCTTTCACGAGGCAACAAAGGCAATGCAGTGTTCACTTGTCAAGCTGCCCTATTTCTCAGAATGTACAGTTCCTTCCTGTCCTTGTGCTTTTGAAACACCCATAACAAACACCATGAAATGCAATCATAAAAACAATGAATTATTGCAGCAAATCCTCACCACGTGTTCAACCGTGGCTGCTCTTCGGAGAATGAGGCCTCCCTCAAAGTCTGGCCTCTCTGCACATTGCATGAAAAAGGAGGAAATGGAGAGAATGAGCAATGTCTGTACTTTCATTTATTTTAATTGTTTTTACAAGCTCATCTGCTAATTTGCCGACGTGCATTTATCAGGCCAACTGAACAGGCTCTTTTGTAACATGCATAATCATTCCGGACGTCATTGACGAGCTACAATTAATCTTGTGATGAAGGTAAAAGACTCGTCACTCATTGGGTGGTGACCTTCAAATTCTACAAAAGATAAAAATGATCACCCACATGCAGTTTCACAAAGAGCAGAGTTATGTATTTTTCATGGACTCACCTCCACGTTTCTTTGTGTACACTCTAATTAGAGCCAAGTAGTCCCAAATGACTTCCAGTAAGAAGTCCAAGTTCAATTTCATTTCACAGCTTCACAACACAACCAGAAGGGAGGGGAGGGAAATAGAATTACAGATTGGGAAGAATCATGCACAATAAGAGTTTGGTTGGGCCAAAGGTGCTCATAAACGAGGTCGACACTTGCACACTCGCCAAATGCAATACTTTGAGTAGTGCTGCTTTAATTGGAATTGGTCCTTCATCGTTAGTTGAATTGGAACGTGACCCCTTGAGATTTGCGGAAGTACTGGACAGCTGTTAATTTTTACTTCTTTTTTTTATTTTAACACCAACTCCACTGATGGACATTATACTTCCAAGAAAACTAATTATAGGAGCGATCGTAGTAAATCACAGGACAATATGATAAGGGGAGAAAAGTATCCCCACCGGCCCAAAATTGATTAAGCAAAATCTATTTACTGCTCATCCACAACTTCTTCATTGAATTTAAAAAAAATTCACTTGCAATTAAACTTCAAATGATATTATCTCCCCATTGACCATCAGGAATAAAAGTGTGTGCGTATGTATACACACACACACACACACACACACACACACACACACACACACACACACACACACACACACACACACACACAGCTAGCTTTTTCATTTTTGCCCCAAGGTCACGAAATTTAGAAAAGTCGATTTTTGATGGTTTTATTATTGTTCACTTCCTGATAGGGTGAAATGTCGTACATGTTTTTATATTATCACATACATCATGAAATACAAGTTTTCCAACAAATTTCAGAATCTTCGACCTTTGACGGTCACAAAGGTCAAATTTTCAAAGTTGTCGGAATCGAACAGAATTTTCGGTATTGTGTAGCGACACAACAACATGCATTTTAGGGCCATTTTCCCTGCTAGAGCGGGGGTTTGCCTTGGGCCCCCATGACAATCTTCTCCATCTTGCCCTATTTTCTGCATCTCTCCTTGTTAACCCCCTTGCCCACATTTCTTCTTCCACCATCTTCAGCTAAGTCTTTCTCGGTCTTCCCCGTCCTCCACTTCCTTCTACATTCATTTCCATCACTCTTCTCAACCAGTCACTTTCATCCTTCCTCAACACATGACCAAACCATCTCAACCTGTTCCTCTTCACAGCATCAATCACAGGCTCTATTCCCATCATCTTTCGCAATTCATCATTTGTCTTCCTCTCTCTCAACGATACTCCGCACATCCATCGAACCATTCACATTTCCACCCTTTCCAACCTTCGTTGATGCTCTTCGTTCATTACCCAAGTCTCGCTCCCATAAATCATAACACTTCTCACACATGCAGCATACACCTTTCCCTTCAGCTTCAACGACACTCCCCTCCTCATCAGCACGCCACTCCGTTCCCAAAACTTCTTCCATGCACATCTCACTCGAGCAACCGTTGCAGAGTCTGATCCACCTTCTCCATTCAGCATGTCTCCGAGGTAGCAAAATGTTTTCACACCTTCCAGCTTCACACCGTCTCCAAGATCCAATTCAACATTTCCTCCATCTGCAGCTCCCTCTGTGCACACCTTACATTTGAATGTAGCTGCCACACTGGTCAATGACCCTCTCAGACCACTTCATTTTTGATGAACCCACTCAGCGCACATTGTACATTGAATGGAGTTCACTCCGACATCCTTCCTGCACACAGCACAGGGCCACTTCCCAGTTCTTTCCACCTCACCACATGCTTTACCACTTGCCATCACCTTCGTCTTTACGATATTCACCTTCAGACCTTTTGTCTCCATACATTCCTTCCACTTGTTCATCTTTTCCTTCAGTCCATCCATACTTTCCACAATCAACACCAGATCATCTGCATACACCAACTCCCACGGTAAACCCTCCTTTATGTTATGAGCCAGCACCTCCATCACAGCTACAAATAGTAGTGGACTTAGTACCGACCCCTGATGCACTCCCACCTTCACCTCAAACTCACCACTGTTCCCGTCCTTCGTCCTTACAGCTGTGCGCGCTCTTTTGTACATTGCCATCACTACTCTGATCAACCATTCCTCCACTCAACTTCCTCCACTGGTATGCGGCCTTCTTTCACCACCAGATTACAGATCTCTGTCATTCTCTTCACACCCCAACTTCCTGCTGCCTTCAACATATCTCCCACAACTCCCGTCGGCCCTCCCGCTTTTCTACTCTTCATTGCTTTTATCGCTTCCTCAACTTCCTTCTCTGTTATCTTCTCTGCCGGTCCTAAAACTGGGTTACTCTATGTTGCCATCCCATTCATTCTCTGCATTCAACAGTATTTCCATATATCTCTTCCATCTTCCTTTAATTCCATCTGGGTCCACAACGATTTGTCCCACTTCATCCTTCAAGCAACTCACCCACATCACATCACACCTCTTTCGCTATCTGCTTGGCAATCCTGAATACCGCTCTCTGACCCTCACCCAAATCCAAGTGTTCTCTGAACATTTTCCTACATTCCTCCTGCGCCTTTGCTACCTCTTTCTTTGCAGCCTTCTAACTTTCATGCTCTGCCTTTTCTGCCCCCATACCCTTCGCCTTCTGTCACTCCTTGAACTTCTTCCTCTTCTCGTCAATCTTCTTTCCAACTTCATCATCCCACCACCATGTTTCCGAGTGCCTCGGTGGTCCTTTTGTCCATCCACATACCTCACCAACGGCTCCCAACAGACTATCTTTCATTGACATCCAACCACTTTCAAGCTCAACCACATCATCCTCTACCATACTCAGCCTCTCTTTTAATGCCTCCCTCACTGTCACCTCTTTCAACCTCCACACCTTCATTCTCGGTTGGTACTTCACCTGCCGAGCTCTCCTCGCACCTTTCACCCTTACGTCGCAGACAACCAAGTGGTGCTGTGAAACAGCCTCCTCCCCCGGGATCACCTTTGTGTCCGGGAGGTGCCCCCTATCTCGCCTACGCACCAGCAGGTAGTCAACGGTTGTCGTCGACCCACCTGACGCGTATGTAACAAGCTTATTATCCACTTTCTGGAACTGAGTATTACAAATCAACAAACCAGCTCCATCAGCAAACTCCAAAATCCTTTCACCTTCTTCATTTCTCACACCATATCCGTAACCCCCATGAACTCCCTCAAAACCGTCTGTACTCCTTCCCACATGTCCATTTAGGTCTCCTCCTACCACAACAACTTCCTCATCTTTCACGTTTTCCATCAGCTTCTCTATCGCACACCAGAACTTGTCCTTCTCTTCATCGCTCCGACCAACCTGCGGAGCATATCCCGAGATGACGTTCACCAAGAGCTTTCCAATCATCATTTTCACCATCATCAACCTTTCACTGACTCTCGTCACACTCGCCACACTGTCTACAAACACCTCAGAAAACAGGACACAAACACCATTCACGCCTTCTGGGCACCCTTGCCACACAACCTTGTATTTCTGTCCCTGCCTACCCTTTACCATTCTCACACCACTTCCCTTCCATCTCGTCTCCGGCACACAACATATGTCCACTTCTTCTGACCAATACTTCCACCACTTCTCCTGATCTCCCTGTCATCGTCGCTACATTCCATGTCCCAAACCTCAGAAACCAATCTCCACGTCAGGCATCAGACGTTTCGTCGTCATAAATGGAGTGATTTCCACCCTTGCTTCGACCGGGTTCCCCAACTTGAGTTTTGACGAGAGGGAGTGGGGTCCCCCACGGGGTACTTTTGGCTGTACCCTGCCCATCGGTAGTTGTAATCGTCATGGTTCTCTTTTTGAGGCAATGTTTTTATGGCCGGATGCCCTTCCTGACGCCAACCCTTTTAGTCGCCTCTTATGACACGCAGGGATACGGTGTACCTATTCTAAACCGGGGTACACACCGGTACGCTTAAGAAAGATAATGAGATTAACCATAAAACCGATGAACCCCCGAACAAAAGCAGAAGAAACAGAATTTAAGCAGCTAAATAGCATCTGTCATATATATATATATAAAAAAATAACCACCTTTAGAGGCCATTTTCCCCCGCAAAGCGGGGGTTGGCCTTTTTCGGGAACCATGGTTGTTGTTTTTTGGTCCCCTTTTTGAAGCAATGTTTTACGGCCGGATGCCCTTCCTGACGCCAACCCTTTTTGCCGCCTTTAACGACAAACAGGGAATTACCAGTGAACTGGTACTCAATTAGCCGACCTCGGAAGGATGACAGGCTGAGTCAACCCCCCTGGCGTTAATTCAGCGATCGACCGGGATTCGAACCCAGGATCCTAAGCCGGCACCCTAGCCGCTAGCCCAACACCAGGGTTTCCTGTATGGGATATATGTGGGAAGTGTGTCATATATGTCATATACGTGTCATATATGTGGGAAGAAAATTGATGGGAGGGAAAATACTGGGGGGGGGGGGGGGGGGGGGCAAAGGTTAGAGACCATTGTCACCTCACTGGACAATATAAGGGTCCGGCCCATTATGAATGCAATCTTAATTATAAAAACCCCCAATTTCATTCCGGTCTTTCTTCACAACAACGCCCATTATGATACACATCTCTTTATTAAGGAGCTTTCAAAAACATATGGAAACATTTCAGCAATTCCTACCACAGATCAGGATTACATTTTATTCACAAAAACAATACGTACAAAAATAGGATTTAACAAAGAAAAAGGCAAAGATATACATATGATATGACCCACATCAGGTTTCTTGACTCATTTAAATTTATGGCAAGTCAATTATCTACCCTAGCATCAAATATTAAAAACTTTCCATGTCTTTCAGAGTATATATCAGATAAAAAAAGAAATTGAACTCATCACAAAAGGGAATACACCCGTATGATTACATTGATTCATTTGGGAGATTTAAAGAAACACAACTTCCCCCTGAAGAATATTTATATAACAAGTTAAATAAATGTCACATAACTGATAAAGAATATACTCAAGCACAAACTATTTGGAAAACGTTTAACATAAAGAACCTTGGCGAGTATCATGATTTGTATCTTAAAACCGATGTCTTACTACTAGCCAACATCTTTGAAACCTTTAGAATAGTTTGTCATAATAAACAATCATATGGGCTAGATCCCGTCCACTACTACACAGCCCCCGGATTAGCTTGGAGTGCCATGCTAAAAATGACGAAACAGAATCTGGATTTAATCAGTGATGTCGACATGCTTTTGGTGATAGAAGAGGCTAAAAGAGGGGGAATATCACAAGTATGTTCTAAGAGATATGCTAAGGCTAACAATAAGTATCTTCCTAATTATGATGATACGAAAGATAGTTCTTACCTGATGTATTACGATGCTAATAATTTGTATGGATGGGCTATGTCTCAAGCTCTAATGGGTTGAAGAGAAAGATTATGAAAAGGTTTTACAAAACATCGTTACATCCTCACAAAAATAATTGGACGAGTCGGAAGTTGGATATTATTTTGAGGTTGATTTGAAATATCCTGAAGAACTCCATAATAAACACGACGACCTCCCAACTCCCATATGCCCCTACCAAAGAATGTCCGAAAGAAGAATGGCTAAGTGATTATCAACGGACATTTAATATAGAAGGTAAACCAACAGCAAAATTACTTAATACATTATATGATAAAGAAAATTATGTTTTACACCAAAGGAACTTGAAGCAATATGTATTGGCAGGATTGATAGTAAAGAAAGTCCATAGAGTTATACAGTTTAACCAAAGTCATTGGATGAAGGAGTATATTGATTTTAATACTCAAAGGAGAACCAAAGCAAAAACTGATTTTGAGAAAGACCTTTATAAATTGATGAATAATTCTGTATTTGGAAAGACGATGGAAAAATCTTAGGAACAGAGAAAACATAAGACTTACTACATCTTTCGAGCAAGGAGCAAAATAAACCGTTTTCAAAGAGAAGTGGTGTTTTCAGAGAACTTTGTTGCTATTCATTTGCAAAAAGAGAATATTTAAATGGATAAACCTATTTATATCGGAACGACGGTTCTTGATTTATCAAAATTACGAATTTATGATTACCTTTACAATAACTTGAAGAAGAAATATCAAGATAATGTTTCTCTACTTTATACGGATAGTTTGATTTTAGAAATCAAGACGGAAGATGTTTATTCAGATATGATTGAGGATATCGACTCATATGATACGAGCAATTATAAGTCAACCGATAAGTGGTTTTCCACAACGAATAAAAAGGTTATTGGAAAGTTTAAGGATGAATTAGGAGGAAAAGTAATGACTGAATATGTTGGATTGAGAGCTAAAGCTTATGCTTATAAATATATTGATAATAATATGGAAAGATGTGATAAGAAGTTGAAAGGAATAAAAAAAAATGTTATCAAAGAAGAAATAGGCTTTGAACATTATTTAAATTGTTTAATTTTAAAGAAAGAGGAGGTTAGAAAAATGAATACGATAAGAAGTTATGCACATCTCTATATATAAAGGAGGAGTGTCTGTGTGTCTGTCTGGATGTCCGCTTATAACTCAAGAACTACACATCGGAGAAAAGTTTTAGACACAGATTCGGAATCAGCATAAAATTCCGGTGGTTAAAGGCTACTTTTTATTTTAATATCAATGGTTTAAAAAACCGGGCCAGCTGCAACTCCATGGTGTAGTTTGTGGCGGCGCTATTGCCCCTTTCCGATCCCATGACGCATTGCGGTTCCGATTCGCGATAAGGTCTATGCGCTATCACCGACACTTTTCCACCTTTTCCATACCTTTTAATCAGATTTACCTTATCGTCGATCGTAACCACATTACGCGTGGAAACACTAGCATTATCCTTCTTCGGACCCATGGCTAACACAGACACAGTAAAGGAATACTGTACGTCGCCTCTGTTTTGAATGAGAATCAGCGGTTGTGCGTACGTACAGTATACTGTATGTACATATTTATATATTTTTAATGTGCTTTTTATTGTATTTTAAATTGTTTTTTTAGCTTCTTTTATTGGTAATTTATGTACTATTTTATTTATTTTAAATATATTTTTAAGGAAAACAAATGTTTTCACGTCCGTAGGAGTGATGTAAAGTCGCACATAATGACGTTCGCTGCCCGGTCATGAAAGAAATTATGATTCTCTTGACAAAGTGACATGAAGATCAGGCAGTAAACCTCCCAACTGAGTTTCTCAACAGTCGTCAGCCTCAATTCTAAAATCCTTAATTTTCATCCTATTGACTTGAACTTTGAATAGGATTTACATATCGGCTTACTGAATTAAACCACCAACTATTTTTGAGATCGGCGTAGGCCAAAAGGTCAACGTAGGCCAAAGGTCAACCACTCTTTTTTTTAGTTTCTATAATCCTCAATTTTCATCCGATTCACTTGAAATTTGAATGGGATTTACATATCAGCAAACTGAATTCAACCAACTATTTTTGAGATCACCATAGGCCAAAAGTCAACAACAATTTCAAATTTCTAAAATCCTCAACTTTCATCTGATCGACTTGAAATGTGAAGAGGATTTGCATATCAGGTCACTGAAATTGAACCACCAATTCTTTTTGAGGTCAGCATAGGCCAAAAAGTAAACATAGGCCAAAGGTCAACAACTTAAGGTGAAGTTTTTAAAATCCTACATTTTCATCCAATTGACTTGAAATTTGGATAGGATTTGCATATCGGGTCACCTAACTCAACCACCAATTATTTTTGAGGTCTAAAGGTGAAAATATCAATATGGGCCAAATTTCTAAAATCGTCAATTTTCATCTCATTGACTTGAAATTTGAAGAGGATTTGCATATCAGATCACTGAATTAAACCACCAATTATTTTTGAGGTTAACATAGGCGAAAAGGTCAACAACTTATTTCAGGAATATTTCAAGACATATTTCTGGCGCAGGGGCAATCAATGAAGGTTGTAGGCCTGAACTTCACAGAACAAGTGTTTGCCCATGGCCAGCTGTATGTGGGCTGCTCGAGGGTTGGAAAACCAAGCAATCTTTATGTCTTGGCACCACGTAAGAAAACCAGAAATGTTGTATACCCAGAGGTTTTGAGAAACTGAAAATTGAAAAAACGTCATGTAGGAAATGTACTGTGATATTGCTCGAAAATATACATGTTCTTTTCATCATATATTTGTATTATTCTTATTCAACCCGGGCGAAGCCGGGTACCTCAGCTAGTCAATTATATACGGAGGAGGTGAACAAGAAAGCTCTTGAGGCTTATGATGACAAAAGGTTTATTTTAAACAATGGAATTTATTGTCCCTCTAATGGGAACATGTACATAATAAAAAAAAAATTAATCTAATAATAAAATGAGTTATTGTATCAAGTGCAAAAACAAAACTAAATCTAAAAATATCTCCTACGATATAAATAAAAAGAATAGAGTTGATGAAAGGGGAGAATGTGTAATATGCGGGACTAAAAAGTGTCAATTCATCTCACCGAAAAGCGGAGGTGATATACAAAAGTATTTGTCAGGTAGTAGGTTTACAACAATGAGGATTCTAGGGGAACTACATCTACCGAGGTATTCATTCTGTGGCCCAGGAACAAACTTAGATAAAAGACTAGATGAGGATCGCAACCCTAAACCTTGGTCTCAACCTAAAAACAGGGTTGATGAGGTGTGTATGAAGCATGACATTGATTATGGTCTTGCCACTACGTTGGACGAAAAACATGAAGCTGACAGAGAAATGCTGTATAATTCATCTTTGATCCAAAATCCAACGCTGAGAGAGAAAGTTGATAGGTTTATCGTGAAGAAGATGATAGGCGCTAAACGGAGATTAGGGCTTGGAATTGCCCCTTCAAGGTGTTCCACCCAGGGCAAACCCCTTAAAAAACTACTAACCTCCAAGGATTTTTTTTTTTTTTTTTGTATACAAGATCGAGGCTCGTGAAAGAGCTAACATTAATCACACAAAAAGACAAACCGACACACAAAACACAAAATAAGGGGAGCGGTAGACAAGATGGGGGAGAGAGGGAGAAGGACACAAACACAACATTTGAGAGCAGGGACATCGAGAGAACTGTGGGAGGGAGAGGGCTTGGGGGGAGGTGGAAGAGGTATAAAACATATGGACACTGAGAGAGCACAGAGAGAGCTGGGGGAGCAAGGCCGGAGAGGAGTCGGTAGAAGACAGAAAGACCACCAACCTGCCTGCGGTGAGTGAGTGAAAGGCCCTCGGAGTTGACTACATCGCAGGAGATTCCAATGATTCTGAAAGCTTTGGCCTCAACAGCGTGAAGCCGAGCAAGGTGTGAGGCAGGAGCACCAGCCCAGAGGGGGGAACAGTATTCCATTGAGCTGTGGATGAAAGCCTTGTATGTGGTGAGAAGCTCAGGTGTGCCAAGGAAGGACTTCGCACGACGGAGGATGCCCAGTCGGCGACTGGCTTTGGAGGCCAGCTTGGAAATGTGGCTTTCCCAAGAAAGATCATGGCAGATAGTGAGACCCAAAAGCTTGAGTGACAGAACTTCTTGGAGAGGATTGTTGAAGATGGGAGGGTTGTCCAGTCGGTCCTTTCGGAGAGACATTGTAAGAGTGTGAGATTTGTCAGGATTGAAAGACATGTTCCACTTGTTTGACCAGTCTGATTTTGTCCAGGTCTGCAGAGAGTGAGGAGGCTGCAGACTGCCGATCTGAGGGGATGAGGAATGGAGCGGCAGATAGTGGAGTCATCAGTAAAGAGATAGAGAGGATTTTCCAGAGAGTCGGAGAGATCATTGATGAAGACCAGAAATAGCACAGGGCCCAGAACACTACCTTGGGGAACTCCAGCCAGAACAGGAAGGGAAGATGAGAGAAATCCATTCAGGGCCACACGTTGCCTACGACCAGAGAGGAAATCCGCAAGCCATGAGTGGAGATTTCCCTGAATACCATAGGAGGTGAGTTTGGTGAGCAGAGCTGGGTGCCAGACCGTATCGAAGGCACGTGATATGTCAAGTGAGACAGCTCTGATTTCCTGTTTGGCATTGAGGACCTCCATCCATTGTTGAGACAGCAGAAGCAACATGTCCAGAGTAGAATGACCTGGTCTGAATCCAAATTGATGATCAGAGATCAAGCCATTGGAGAAGAGGAAGGATTTGATATCTGAAGCAATGATGGATTCCATGACTTTGCTGATAATTGGGAGCAGGCTGATTGGTCTGTAGTTGCAAGGATCTGTTTTTGCACCTTTTTTGTGTGAAGCGGTAATGTTTGCTGATTTCCAAGATGCTGGCAGATGACCTTGAGCAAAAGAGAGGGTGAAAAGAACAGAGAGGGTGAGATAGAGCGGCAGAGCAGGATTTTAGGACCCGAGGGCTGATGCCATCTGGTCCAGTTGCAGAATCAGAGTCGAGGTTTGATAAAAACCTCTCCACCTTGTCAGGAGAGAAGGACACAGAGTCCAGGAGCAGTTGGGTTCGACTGGGAAAGGTGGGAACAGAGAGAGATGGGTTTGGGACACAAGATTTTGAGGCAAACACAGAGTTGAGGCATTCGGCTTTGTCACGTGCGGTGTCAACTGTGTAGCCATTTGAGGTAAGGGAGGGGATGGAGGGGGAACAAACACCAGAAACGGATTTGACCAGATGCCACCAGGATTTGCAGGAAGGAGACAGGTTTGAGAGTTCAATCTTGAGTGTGGAGAGATAGTGCTTCCTGGCACTCCTGAGGGTAGAAACACACTTGTTTCGAGCTTGGTGGAAGGAACTGAGATTGCCTTCAGTTGGATTTGCCTTCCAAGACGCAAAGGCAAGTTGTTTCAGGGCAACTGCCTCAGGATGATATTAAACCTGAGGAAGGAGTCATTTTAGCGAATGAGTTACACAAACCCATGATCACAAAGTTTAAACGAAGGAAGGTTTATTCCAAAGGTGTAGATTACATCTGGTCTGCTGATTTAATTGAACTAAATAATGATAAAGGGTACAAATATGCTTCAACCATTATTTATTGATTTGAGAAGTAGATTTGCCTGGGTTGTTCCCCTGAAAAACAAGACAGGTAATACTCTGATGTTAGCCTTCCAACAGATATTTAATAAAAGTAAAAGGAAACCAAAGAAGCTGTGGACCGTTGAGGGGACAGGGTCCTACAACAGCATATTTATGAGATTTCTTAAAGAGAATGGCATTACATTATACAGTACATTTATTGAAGGAAAAGCAGTTGTTATTGAACGTTTTAATCGTACTTTGAAAGAGAGGCTGTATAAAAAAATTCACAAAAGTCGGCTCTCAACAATGGGTATCGGAAATTCAGGATATTGTTGATAATTATAACAATGCGGTACATTCATCTACTAAAGGAAAACCAGCACAAACAGTTACAAAATTAGAATATGAAAAGAATGTTAATTTGAAAAAACCAAAGTTCAATGTTGGTGGTGATGTAAGAATATACAGGTGGAAAAGTCATTTTGAGAAGGGTTATACAAAGAGATGGACTAATAAACTTTTTAAAATCGTTGAGGTAACTGATACAGTACCTTGGACTTATAAGTTATATGATTTACATGAAGAAGAAATCTTAGGGTCATTTTATTCACAAGAGTTACAAAAGACAAAACTTAGCAAATAAATTATTTTAAAAATTGATCTTTAATATAAAGAAACATTGCGTTATTAAAATAAGTAATGCTTTTTTACGCCCGATCAAAACATTCAAACAAGTTTAAAGCCCTGCTTGAATCGTTATATAATAACATGAATAGCGTTTGTTTCACGATAACTACCGAAGGTTTACATCTTGAAACGTATACGACGCAAAACATACTGATCAAAGTTATATTACCCCGCGATTGCTTCGAGGAATATTATTACAACCATACGGATATGCTTCACATTGGACTTGGATTACACATCAAAGTTTTTCAAATGTATCAAACGTAAAGCAGAGCTCGTTTTTAAAATGGAAACACCCCTTGAATTTATCGTTGATGTAAAGTCGTTGGTCGATAATTCTAGTACGTGGCCGGGAATTAATATAGAATCTGTCCAAAATATAATTCCCGTAAATATTCAAACGTATCAAACGGCTCCAACCCCCATTTCGCCATCAGGTTTTAATTCGCTTTGTCAATCATTTAAAACGCCAACCATCAAAATAAAATGTAGAAATAATACTCTTTCTTTTATTTTTGAGATGGCACATATGGTAAAAAAGATTGTTTCTTTCACTATTTCAGAAACAGAAATAGAGGGGGATGAGGAGTGGCTAACTAATAAATTAGATTATCACGGTTATTTTAAATCAGAACAATTTACGTGTATTGGGGAACTTGGCTCTATTTCGAATAATCCTATTGCAATACACACAGAAATGAATGAGAATAATATCCCCAAACCATTATTTTTATGTTGTAATAGCATTATAGGCACTGTAAAAATGTTTATTGACCCGATTGAAGATAAATAATATTTTTTTATATTAAAATGGCAAGAAAACTACTTCAGGAGAATTTAAATTTTGTATTCAAGGATACTTGCAAGAAAAGGGAGTAAAATTTTTAATTCCTTATGAATTGGAACATAAACAGGGAAAGTTTGTAATCAAGGCTTGGCCATATACAGATATTGTAAAACCTACAACGAGAGATCTGCTTAAAATATTAAATAAAAATGAACTTCTCAAAGTTATGAAATATAAAAGTCTTTTCGAAGATGTGAACAAATCCTATTGGTACCCTATTGCGAGAAAAATAATTATAAATACAAGATTAGCTCAAAATCCAGATGAATATATGTATAATGTACTCTGGGGAGATGCCCTAAGGGTAAAAAGGGAGGAGGAAGAGGGAGAAGGAGGAAAAGGAGAAAAAGGAGAAGGAAGAGAGGGATAAGGAGGAGCAGGAAGAAAAGGACAGGGAGGAATGGAAGACGATGAAGGAGGACTTGGAGAAAATGAAGGAGGACTTGGAGAAGATAAAGGAGGAAACAAGAGTAGCAGGGGTAACAGAGGAAGAGGAGGAAGTAGAGGCAACAAAGGAAGGGGTAGCAAAAGTATGGGCTGAGGCAGTTAAAGCAAGAGCAGGAGCAGAGGCAGCAAAGGAAAAATGGGAAGCAATAAGAGCAAGGAGAGCAAGGGAAATAAGGGAAGCAAAAGCAAGGGAAGAGGAGAAGAGGGAAGCAGAAGCAAGGGAAGAGGAGAAGAGGGTAGCAGAAGCAAGGGAAGAGGAGAAGAGGGTAGCACGGCAAACAAAGGAAGAGGAGGAAGTAGAGACAACAATAGAAGAGGTGGTAAGGGTAGCAAGGGATGAGGAGTGAATACATAGAATTGGTAAAAACTAATTTGAAATTATTTAATTTCAAATTAAACAACCATTTATGTTTTTGAAATATACATGAGATTAATACTATGACAGGTAATACCATTCCATCTCCCCACCACCAAATCTGATTGTATTCCCTGACTTTGTATAGTTATACGATTGTCTTGACTCTTTGTCATACAAACCATCGCTATGCTACCATATGATTTTTTACTTCCTAACTCATGCATTAGTTGGCTACTAATTGTGTTTCCACATACCGCATTATGGTCACCAAGGGGGTAATAGTCTTCTTTACGGGACCAAATAAAATCTTGTAGGTCTTCCAAGTTTATTGAAAAGAACCAATTATACCCTAACTCAGGCATATCATACCCCCATTTATCAATTACCATATTAATAATATCCCCCTCTTTATAAAGTTTGATTGTAAGTGGTACGTTAAATTTAATATGAAAAGGGGTATTAGCAAAAAAAAAAACTTAGCAAAAACGGGAAAATAATGTAAATTGCACAGTTATATTGTAAAAAAAGGCCTTCTTCAAGGAACAAGTAATGGGTTAACAACTTACAGCTGTTCTGCAGCAATGTAAGTAAATTAAGCCTTGAAAGTTGATGCAAACAATTCCTACAGGTATCCCAACCTCTGCTGATTACTTGATTACAAAACTCCCTGTCTGTATAAAAGCAGTATTGGAACAGACTGTTACTACACCCTCTGAAGCATTACTTGGACAATATTGCACTGCAGGAAGTGGTATATTGGAAACTGGAGGAAACTCTGAAAGGAAGAGGTCTGGCAGACCCAAAGCCACAACAGAATCAGAAGACAAGTTTCTGAGAGTCAACAGCTTGCGTGATAGGTGGCTCACAGGACAACAGCTTCAAGCACAGCTTAACACTGGTCGAAGTAAGCAAGTCTCAGTTTAAACTGTGAAGAGAAGACTTCGAGCTGCAGATTTGACAGGTCGAGTGGCAGTAAGAAAGCCATTGCTAAGATGGCAAAATAAGAAAAAGAGGCTTGCCTGGGCCATGAAGCACCGCCAGTGGACTTCTGAAGACTGGAAGAAGGTCTTATGGACCAATGGATTAAAATTTGAAATCTTTGGTTCATCACGCAGGGTTTTTGTACACCGTCGAGTAGGCGAAAGGATGGTTCCTCAGTGTGTGACACCAATTGTCAAACATGGAGGAGGAAACCGTGATGGTCTGGGGCTCTTTTGCTGAATCCAGTCGGCGACTTGCACAGAGTGACTGGCACCCTGAACCAAAAGGGCTACCACAGCATTTTGCAGCGCCATGCAATACCTTCTGGTATACGCCTAATTGGTCAGGGGTTCATCCTACAGCAAGATAATGACCCTAAACACACCTCCAGGCTATGTCAAAACCACCTTCAAAGAAAAGAACAAGACGATAGGCTTCAAATCATGGAATGGCCAGCACAGTCTCCAGACTTAAACCCCATCGAGCTGGTTTGGGATGAACTGGACAGAAGGGTGAAAGCAAAGCAACCTACAAGTGCAACACATTTGTGGGAACTGCTGCAGCAGTGTTGGGAAGAGCTTCCCGAACAATATTTGATTTTCATTGTCGAAAGAATGCCACGAGTGTGTTTGGCAGTTATATCTGCAAAAGGTGGCTACTTTACCAAGTCAAAAATTAATTAAATTTTGTTAAACAAAATGATTCTATGATTTCTTTTTTTTATCTCCAATTGTTTATTTGTTCTATGCTTAATTTCAGAGTACATTGAGACATTAAACTGCGTAAATATCAATAAAAACTGGAAAAATTGAGGTGTTGTAAAACTTTTGACTGGTAGTGTGTGTGTGTGTATATACATATATATACATATATATACATATACATATATATATATACATATATACATATACATATATATACATACATATATATATATATATATATACATATACATATATATACATACATATATATATATATATATATATACATATACATATATATACATACATATATATATATATACATATACATATATATACATACATATATATACATATATACATATACATATATACACATACATATATATACATATACATATACATATACAGTGGTACCTCGGCTTACGAGTGCCCCAACGTACGAGTTTTTCGGGATACGAGCCGTCGCTCGGGCGGTTTGTTGCTTTGGGATACGAGCCGAGATCCGATGTACGAGCTCAAAAAATTTATTTTTTTGAATTTTCCGGTTGTGGCTTCCGGTTCCGGTCACGTGGTTATCTTGCCGTGAAAGCATCTCTGCTTGGATATAAAACACGCAATCGTCGAAATACATTAGCGAGGAATCTCCTTGCTCCAGCCGGTGACGTCATCGGCGGGGATCCCCGCCTCCAGAGTGGCTGGTCACGTGACCGCCAAAGCGTGTCGCGCGTGCGGGTATAATGAGCTACACCTGTGGATCACGTGACCACGGAAGCACGCCTCGCTTGAGAGGCATGGCTTTCGGTTTGCGTTTTGCTTTATAAGGCGCGATAAATGGGCTTTTGAGTGTTAGCGGTTCATGGCGTTGACGGTTCATGGCGTTGACGGTCAAAAACCCATTACATCAATTTTACCAGGCACTGTACAGTAAGTACAGTGGACACCAAATGCACGGTGGAAGGCTAGAAGTAGAAGATCGTCCAAGACAAGTGAGAATAAGCCATACTTTGGAGATGACGTCATTCGCTGGTCCGATAACCAAAGATGTGGTATAAAAAACCAGGTGAGCTAACAATGCAGCAATGAAGGAATTCGGCCAAGGCACCGGCACACAACGACCTACCTACATCGAAAGACTCAATGCCAATGGTGACAGAAGCCAAGACGGCCGGCTTAAACACCGCCGAAAGACCACGGTGTACCAACTTACGATGCAGAACATCTTGCACTTAATATGATGACAACAGGTGCCATCCTCTGACGTACCATTACAGGTACAGGTACAGTACACGTGAGCACAGAGCAAAAGTTCACTGAAACCGAGATTAAGAAAAAAGAAAAAACACCTCGTGGTCCGTGCTCGATATCCGAGTTTCAATCTTTTCAAACACATGATGCTCTCGGTCACGGTATCTCCTGCGAGCTGCTTCTCCTTCAACCACACAAACAACAACTTCTCCATATCTTCATGGATAGAGGTCCAGTTTATTTCTTTACATTCTCTTGTATTATGTACAGTATATACGAGGTCGTGCTTGTTTATACATTATTTGTTATTTATAAAGTACATTTTTGTTATTTAAAAGCACCTAACAAAAAAAATTGGTGTTTTTTTTTTGAGGCTGGAACGGATTAATAGCATTTCAATGCATTTGAATGGGAAAATTTGCTTTGACTTACGAGCGATTTGGCTTACGAGCTCCGTCACGGAACGGATTAAACTCGTAAGCCGAGGTACCACTGTATACACATACATATATATATACATATATACATATACATATATACATATATATACATATACATATATATACATATACATATATATACATATACATATATATATATATATATATTGTTGCGGATATGGGATTTGGCCTCCATCCATATCCGCTTGTAAATATTCCCCTATTTCCCCAATACTTCCCAACTATCCCCAATCCCCCATTCCCTAGTCCCATTTTCTGTAAACAACACTCTGTAGAACCGACCTTCCCCTATTTCCCCCATTAAATGTCGCACCCAGGTTCACCGCATCTCACGTAGACAACTATAGGACATCTTGCTAGTTATTCTTAGTCTATGTCAGTTAAGGACTCGTTTCCATTAATTCTGACTCTTCGTTGCACCAGAATGTGATTGTATGGCACCGTTAGAAAGTTTAGGACCTCCCAATACCTCCCCGCAGCTCTTCCTCATGGTACAACAACAACAACAACAACAGCGGCGGCGGCGCGGGGAGTGTGCGTCCTCACTCCGGCTTGGTTAGCCGCCATTGAACATGTGCTCCGACGGGGTTACCACGCAGGGGCTCGCTGTCAGCTCCTCGTCAAGGGCGGAGCCCGGTAACCCCCCGCACCCAATGGAGGCGGCGGACCGATTCCATCTGGGGCGGAGCTAACGAGCCGAGGGCGTGTCACTCCCCGCTGGACATGCGCAGGAAGAGGGAGGTGACGTGAGATGCGCCCCCAGCTTGGAGAGAGAAGTCGCCACCTCCGAGCGCTGAAATACCTCCCCGCATCTCTGGACCGGACCGTGCTGTATCCTGTCCCTGAGCCAAGGTGCACCTTGAGCTATCGACTGCCTGTCCTTCCCCGCCATCAATCCCTGTGTAAGTCAGTCTTGTCCCGTTTGTCTGTGGTCTGTCGGGGATAGATAAGACTGTGTCTAAGTGCCCATCTTGCTGTGCTTTACCTCTTACCGTGTAATCTACCCGTTTCTGCATCACCAATTATATCCTCCTCCGGAGGTCTTGAGAACTGTACCTTTGTGTCGTTGCATTAATCCCAGCCGTTGTGTCCTTTCCTTCATTGATTTAGCATAGCGCGATTTGGCCAACGTTCGAGTGGAATCGGGCGGGATAGGGTTCTAATCGGGGAGTACCTGTGCGGACGCGGTAATACCAAACCGCTCGGTAAACTAACATCTAAAACCGCGTCTGTAACAATATATATACACATATTGTCACGTCGTTGGCGATCAAGATCACCATTGACATAGCCGAGTCTTAGTCCCGAGGCGGCAGCCGTAAACGGCGGTGATTGTGAGTGCGAGATGGAAGGATGCGAGGCGTTTACCTGAACGGAATACAGGGTTTATTCCGAAACCACAAAACACGCAAACACGAATGGAAATGCAACAAATATGAGTTTAATGAAAATAACCCAAAGAATAAAATTAATGCTGAGGTGAACTAATTCCTAACTGAGGTACCTCCACATACAGACTCAAAAACAGACAAGGTGAATGATGAAATAAAATAAAATCCTTTTAATGGGGCACTTAGCTTTGGTGTCAAGTGGCCCTTTTTGAGGAGTGGTGGTGACGAGGATCAGAGCCTCCCGCTTGATGAGTACACAAGATGGCGCCGAAGGCGCCAAGGGTCGTGAGGCAAGTCGTCGAGACAGCCCTCATTCGTGTCCGTCTGCCGTCCGGGGGAAGCATGTGGGGTGAAGCACAACGTGGACCCCAGCCCACCACGAGCCCATCAGTCGCGAAAACCTCCCTTGACTGGCACCGACGATGCCAAGAGCTCCTTGCTCTGCAAGAACGCGCCCAACTGGTCAGCAAACGAACGTTCCCGATCAGCACAAAAATGGCGCCCTTCTTCACAGTGCACAAAAACCGGCAGAGAGGCGCACTCTTCTTCTTCACATCACTCATGTCCGCCAATCAGGGCATTCAGGACATGGCTTGACGGCTCTCCACCCCTCCACCCACGCCCAATCACACCACTCCGTAGGTGTGGCCTTTTTCCTTATTAGGTCCATTGGGCAGGGCTTAGTCCGATCGGCTCTGCTTCGGTTCTGTCGGCGGTGGTTGTTGTTGTTTAAAAGAGGTTTTCATGGCCGGCCTCGTCAGCAAAACGTAAAAGCAAAATTATAGGAGAAATCACGTACTGGGGAAATTAGTCAATCCCTACACTAATTAACACTGCTTCTCTCCTCGTGTGAAGACACAAACAATCTTAAGCTACAGTTTCCCTACTTAAGTACATTGACATTTCTCCTCCATATCCACAGTCAGCTCCATCCTATACAGTTCTACCTTTACTATGGGATCCTTTTACCTACCCCCCACAAACATATATCTCACACACACACACACACACACACACACACACACACACACACACACACACACACACACACACACACACACACACACACACACACACACACACACACACACACACACACACACACACACACACACACACACACACACACACACGCATACACACACACACACACACACACACACACACACACACACACACACACACACAATGAGTTGATTGACTAATAAGAAATATTCCAAGAGGCTGGGAATGACCTACAATGCCCACGATGGCAATTTATCCAAAGTGCTTAACGATCTCCGAGAGCTCACAGAATGGTTTGAGTTGTATGCTTTTGCAGCAAGCCATTGCAAACCAGTAAATGGACAGCCTTGAAGGCCTACACGATGTAGGCCAGGCATACCGCAGCTCAATCGTCACGTTTGTGCAACAGCTTCATCATGTTGCTTTAACCCAGACTACACCAATCTCTTTCCATAATGGAGCATTGCCTAATGCCCTTTTCAAAGCCATAGCAATAAACCAATAGGAATGCAGAACGTAGTTCCGGCTTTGTTCGCTTATGCCCAATGTGCCGAGTCGCAGCAGGACTTGCAGACATAAGGAACACCACACGATTGACCCAGAGCTACAAATGCATCAATTTTCATCTTTAAACAAAGCTGGACCAGCATGTTCGCAACATTTGCAATCAGCGAGATATGGAAAATTAGTTTTGAAATTACAACATTAAGGTACATTTCGAGGTTGTCAATTCCTCTATAAATTAAATTAACATTACAAGGCCAGATGAGGGAGTTACCAACCTAATAACGACACTACAGGGTTCACGAGCAAGTTTCTGCACCTCCTCCATATTGATCTGGTCTATCTTGTTGTAAACCTGTCGAGACAAATCAAATTCCAAAGAACATCAGACGTGCATAACACAAGTACACAGTAATCTAAATGGACATACACAGTATACAAGTGAAATGAATGATTCAATTAAATAAATCTTGGCTCAAGTCTATTCACCGTACTTGCCGATACACCTATGCCAACGTACTTTGTGGAACAAAAAAAAAATCAAGATTGCTTTTATCTGATTGCCAAATACAGCATGCAAGAAAGATGGGCGCCATCTTGTGTACTCATCAAGCAGGGGGGGGGGGGGGGCGGGAAGGTGAACAAGTATAAATAATAGAAACAAAAATAAATAAACAAAAGTCTAAAATGGCAAAGTATATATTATGTGAGTGAATGCATGTGTAAAATGAAAACATTTCACATACAAATGCAAAGATATTCAACGTCGCTATTTAACAATAATGGGCACTCAAACAGCTTTGTATTTCTAATAAAGATGTCAGAATAAAAATCTTTATAAAAAAATTTAAAAAAAGCTCAAACGTATTCGACCTTTACAAAAGAAGGAAATCTGTACCTGTGCAAAAATCTGGCATATTTGAAAATAAATAAATGTGAAAATTGATGCACAAAAAAGCAAGGAGCTTACAAGTAAAATACAATTTCAGAGAAACTTTGCCATATTCCATCCACTTTCCTAAACACCAGCAACTTGCAAGAAAAGGCTCCTGCGATTGACCTTGTGGCTGCAAGCAGCTTGCCCTTACGTAAATGCAGGGAAGGTAAACACGGTTCCCAACAATGACGTCTATGAAGTCATCAGTTGTACAGTCTTCACGCAATAATACCTCCGCATTGAAGATTTCTGAAGTGTCAGGTTAAGGAAGTCATGGGTGTCCAGTTACCGCTGTACCGAAAAGCAATGGTCCACGATCGCGCGGATAGATATAAAAAGCGAGCGAAAAGCCCTTTCACAGACTTTGATGGGAGAGCGCTGGTTGTACGAGACTTGTTGGAGGCGCGCGCGTTGTAAGAGGACTCTTTGGGAAATGCGCATTGAACAGGACTGAGAAGAAGAAGGGCGCGCTTGTTAAGAGGATTCATTTGTAATTCGTTTGCATCACACATTATGAGCACAATTACAGACAACACACGCTAAATGGGAAACACGTGGTTTGTGCCAATTATTTATAACCTTAATGCCCACAATAATTTCGGGGCAAAGGACGACAACGCACACAAATATATTAGGTCATTTAAACCGACATTCAAACCGTATTATGATACGACATTCAAACCTGTGCCAATTCTGTGTGACCGGGTTTGAGTGAGGGATGTTTACCTTTTGTCCAGGATATTTGTCCTTTTGTCCAGTATTCACCTTTTGGTCTGGCAACGTAAACGGGTGCATGCTTGCCCGAGTCCAGGATTATTGATACACTGGTAAGACGATCTCTCTTGAGGCTCAGGTCAGAGTATCCTGTATATTTTACATTTTTTCCATTGCAGTGACGTCAGATCATGCAAGGCCAGATGTATAATATACTTTTTCAAAAAATATTTTCCTTAAACAAATTTCCTTGTCAATCTAAAAATTGCCTCTCAATACGTCTAGTCGTGGCCAAAAATATTGGCTCCCTTGCACTTATTTTTTCAAATAACTCACAATTTTCTCAAAAAGAAGTTGAAATTGACAAAAGTATTTTGTCTCCACAATTCTTTATTTCACTGTTAATATTACAGAACCTTTGTTTTTGATTCAGAACTTAATATATCCTTTTAAATCAGAAAATAAAAAGAAATGGCGTGTGACAAAATTGACACCCAAGACTTAATATTTGGTAGCACAGCCTTTGGACAAAATAACTGCAGTCAAGCGCTTCCTATAGCCATGAATGAGATTCCTCCACCTCTTTACTGGAAGTTTGGCGCACTCTTCTTGTGCAAACTGCTCCAGTTCTCCCAGATTTGAAGGGTGTCTTCTCCAAACTGCTGTTTTCAGATCTCCCCACAGGTGTTCAATGGGATTTAGATCTGGACTCATTGCTGGCCACTTCAGAACAGTCCAGCGTTTTGTCTTGAACCATTGCTGGGTGCTTTTTGAAGTTTCTTTTGGGTCATTGTCTTGCTGCAAGACCCATGACCTTCGACGGAGAAACAGCTTTCTGACACTGGGTTGAACATTGCGCTCCAAAATGCCTTGGTAATCTCCTGATTTTATGATGCCATGCACACATTCAAGGTACCCAGTGCCAGAGGCAGCACAGCAACCCCAAAACATCACCGAACCTCCTCCATGTTTGACTGTAGGGAAGGTGTTATTTTCTTTGAAGGCTTCATTTTGTTTTCTGTAAACATAGACATGATGTGCTTTGCCAAAAAGCTCTAATTTGGTTTCAGCTGTCCTCAGAATATTCTCCCAGGAGTTTGGCTTGTTCAGGTGTGTTTTGGAAAACTCCAGTCGGACTTTCTTATGTCTCTCTCTCATCAGTGGGTTCCTCCTGGGTCTCTTTCCATAGAACCCCCTTTCATTGAGTTGGCGACAGATGGTAAGTTGAAACTGTCGTACCTTGTTTCTGAAGGTGAGCTTGAATCTGTTTGGCAGTGATTGAGGTGCTTTCTCTACCATTTGAACAATCCTTCGATGCAATCTTCAATCAAGTTTACTCTTGCGGCCACGTCCAGGAATGTTGGCTGCAGTGCAATGGCCTTAAACTTCCTGATAATATTGCGTACGGTTGACACAGTAACATCAAGGTCTCTGGAGATGGACTTGTAGCCTTGAGATTGTCCATGCTTGGCTACAATCTTGTGTCTGACCTCCTCAGACAATTCTCTGGTTTTCTCTTTTTTCTCCATGCTCATTGCGGTACACACAGTGACATAAAACAGCAGAATGACTCCTTTTCTCCATTCAAACTGGTTGAATGAGTGATTTTTATATTGCAGGCACCTGCAACTCACCACAGGTGAGTTCAATTCCAAAGTAAAGGAGAATCACCTGTTTGAAATCTAATTATTTCTAACAACCTCCAAAAGGTGCCAATAATATTGTCCGGGCCATTTTAGGATTTCTGTGTGGAATAAGCTAAGATTTAGTACTTTTTTCAGCTCTTTTTGTTTTGTTCTACTGCAAACCAAATAAATAAATATGTGGATACCAAAATATTTTTTAATTTCAACAATTTTCTGGAAGAAATGGTGCATTATTTGAAAAATGTGCAAGGGTGCCAATATTTTTGACCACGACTATAAACTGTCATGGCCAAAAATATTGGTACCCTTGCATTTTTTCAAATAACTCACAATTTCCTCCAAAAATAAGTTGAAATTTGACAAAACTATTTGGCCTCCACAATTCTTTAATTCACTGTTAATATTACAGAACCTTTGTTTATGATTCAGAACTTATCAAAATATTTTTTTCAACAAAGTTTTAATTTCAACCGTTTTCTGGAATAAATGGTGCATTATTTGAAAAAAGTGCAACGGTGCCAATATTTTTGGCCACGACTGTAGGGAGATCTGAAAACAGCAGTTGGGAGAAGGCACCCTTCAAATCTGGGAGAAGTGGAGCAGTTTGCACAAGAAGAGTGGGCCAAACTGCCAGTAGAGAGGTGTAGGAAGCTCATTCATGGCTATAGGAAGTGCTTGACTGCAGTTATTTTGTCCAAAGGCAAAAGGCTACCAACCAAAGGCTACCAACTATTAAGTCTCAGGTGTCAATAATTTTGTCAATGCCATTTATTTTTATTTTCTGATTTTAAAGGATATATTAAGTTCTGAATCATAAACAAAGGTTCTGTAATATTAACAGTGAGTTAAAGAATTGTGGAGACCAAATAATTTTGTCAAATATTTTTGGCCACGACACACTCCATTTTTTCATATATATATTTTATTTTATATATATATATACATATATATATATATATATATATATATATATATATATATATATATATATATATATATATATATATATATATATATATATAAATAAATAAAATGGAGAGTGTGTATGCTTCATCTACTCCGAGAAGAGGATTTAACCTTGGAAGCTGAAACTTTCAGGGATTAATGAGGGCACCCTGAAGTTATGCACAAGCAAGTTTCATTTGATTCCATCAAGTTTGAGGAAAATCTTGTTTTGCCCATTTTGGCATTTTCTTCCATTTGGAAGGATGCGGGTGCAATTGGAATTATCCGAGCTATATAACCATAATGTATTATATATGCACATGAGCAGTACGCATGTTTTTTCTTCATATATGTAATCCCGGGTTATTTTTTATTTTCTGGAATGAGGCATCGGTCCGTTGCCAATACACCGCCCAAATAAAGGGATGTGTGAGAAGAGTGTTGCACGCTTGGAACAAAATCTCCCATAGAGTGGGTATTGTGCTATGGTACTAATAATCATAAGGACATTAGCACGACCTCCCCCGGTGGCTCCAGTAGGAAGCGGGTGCTTCTGATATTTACAAAGTAGCAAAAACACAAAACGTAGTGGAACCATGGATGCTAATTTCTCAGCTACAACTGCCGTAACGAGCAAAACCCTGTGCATTGCCAGTACAAACATGAAGGTGCAACGGTCGCTTTGGGGAATTGGGCAATGGGCATAGAATAGTGCGCTCATTTAGAGTATTTAAAAACGATGTTCCCTAGCCAATTGAATGCCAGGGCATATTTTTAAAATACTGCTTTAAATGCAATGCAGACATTCTACATGTTCAGCACGTCTAAAGAACATGCCTAAGAGATGCTCATGTTGAGCATGATTAAATCATGCTCTTGTTCCATCAAGGATACTGTACTCATGCAGGATGAGCTGGCAGAGCTTTTCTGACAACATGGTGAGAGGCACCGTTGAGTTGAAGGCAATGCCACCTCCCTTTTTTTGCTGCAAAAAAGCAAAATGAAGATTACATACCAGAAATACTCAACTGTGCGATAAATAATTTCAATGTCAAGACAACATGCCGTTACCTTAAAGTAGATGTGTGGTTTGGGTTTGTTTAGCCGGATGCCAACAGATTCGAGCTCCTTCTCCAACAAGCCCCTGTGAATAACAGAACCCCCGGATGACGTTCAGTCATTTCATGATCACGCTGCACAACAACCACATACCTGCACATTTCCACACTTTTAGGCCCAACGTTGTCCCATAATTAAATTGTCGACTTTTGTGTGCCCAGTATAACTGACATGCACAAATATAGCTATTCTGGCATTAAATATACATTCCCTACATTTAAAAATAGCTTGTGGCAAAATATATGACAAATTAGTGTATGGTTGTGTGACAAAGTCAGGACACAGCCAAAAATTCCGTGTCTCAAACCTGGGTAACCAAAATCAATCGACCTTGGTTTTTATTATTATTATTGTTTTAATTATTTTTTCAAGCACTGAAGTGGGAAATGTTCACATTTTCCTGTTACTAACACATATTACTGTATTTACCAATAAAAACAATAATTAAAGGTGTTGGGTTACATCTCCAAGCACTCACAGCAGTGGCATGTGTGTCCTCAAAAGTTTTGTCACCGACATGACGAGGCGTGGATCACATTCTACAACATTAGTGTTTTCTTGGTTGTAGTTGTAACTAACTGCATGCAGCCTACGAGCTGTAGTGTGGTCTTTGCTGGGTGCAACAACAGCTCTGAGATTTTTTTTTTTTTTAAAGGTGAGAGAATACCCCTAAATTTATGTTTAATCACCACTGCATGTTTTAATTAGTTGTCAATTAAATGAAAAGTATCACTCGGCAACCTTCTGTGAGATGATTTTCGTATATTTGGCCCCAGAAGCGTGTCAATCACAGTTATTCTGTGGCAAATGCTGAGCGATGATAGGTCATTCTGACTGTGTAGTTCATTCATATTTCTGTTACATGGTCACCTGCATGACAGTCAACTGCACAACATGCCTGAAATTAATTACCTCCACCACCAAAGGTGGATGGAGGTTATGTTTTCACCCGTCTGTCTGTTTGTGGAAAACTATGGAATAACTGCCTAATATGTTGTGATTGTTCATAAGATATTCCAAAATTTAACTGCAACTTCCTCCCCTCCCTCACACACCCGCCACCCTCCCCACCTATGAATGCGTATATAGGATGTGCGACATGCCCTATGAATGCGTATATAGGACCCTGAATGCTTACAAAGGACGTGTCACCCTGAATGCATATATAGGACATGTCTCCTGGAACGCTTATATAGGACGTGTCACCCTGCATGCTTATATAGGACGCGTCACCCTAAATGCTTTTATTGGACGTGTCACCCCGAATGCTTATACAAGACGTGTCGCCTTGAATGCTTATATAGGACGTGTCACCCCGAATGCTTATATAGGATGTGTCACCTTGAATGCTTGTATAGGACGTGTCACCCCGAATGCTTGTATAGGACGTGTCACCCGGACAATCTATCTGGACAATCGATTGCTTTTCAGTTCTTTGCTGCGAGAAATTTTCTGGATACATCCAGAAAACTAAGCCAGTGTCTTTTAATTAGGACAAATAAAACGTTTGACCCAAAGTGCAGTCTGGTTGTTTTTTGGGGGTTTTTTTACACCCCAGCATTTTTCCACCAAATAAGCTGCATGCTGATCCACCACATCCACCTTTGTATACCGCCCTTGGTAGCATCCAGCATCATGATGACAACATCGGATGTCCGTGCCACAGCAATCACCTGTCTCCCCCGGCCCTTTCCTACGTGCAAAGCAAACAAAACACATGATAACCTGCCAGCACAGTCAGGTCAGCACTGCAGCAAAGAGCCTTCCAGGATCTTACCACTTACCAGTGCCAGAATATTTATACAGCAGAATAATTAAAGTATTTTAGCTGGGTCCATAATTCATCGATATGGTTAGGTCTCCCTTCTTGATTTATTTTTGCCCTCTGTACCTTGTGATGCCCCTTCTATTATTCCAGGTAGATCCAAGAGCTGGATATTTGCACCATTGTACTGCAGAACAGAAAAGCACACATTCCACAATTAAACTCCTATTAGCAGCCAGAAGTAATCAACCAATCACTAAGAAGATCAAGAGGACAGGGGGTAGAAATTGCTACATTTATATCGCGCGCATGCACACACACATAATCGAGGTAATCCAAGATACAGAAATTCGTGCAGAATGGCTCAATCTGTGCTAACTTGCAGCAGTTTTGTTTTGCAATCCTAAATATATTGTTGTGGAAACGGCCGTCGGGAGCAATGGGAGTAGTTATTTCATGAATAAACGTCTAGCATAAGTGTGTAGTTTCTGTGTAGACTGCAGAATATGATAGGACATGTGTCAAAGCGTTTTCAGAAGCTAAATAAACATTGTCCCTTCCCTTTCACAGTGTGTCAAATTCCCACCCACATTAATCCTTCAAGTTGTTTCCCTTTGTAATCTGTCTGTGTTTCTTTTAATAAATCGTTTATAGTTCCGCAAGCCAGCAAATCCAGCCCCCCCCCCCCCCCCCCACCTAATCATCCTCATCATCCTCGCTCCCCTTGAGGAATGGAAGGCAGGGCCTTGCATAAAGGAAAGCGCTATGCTGGGAATAGCAATCTTGTGGACCTGCTGTAAACCACAGGAGCTGTGAGGCATGCCAATGAGTGCACAGCTACGCACCGTCACGAGGTGATACAAGGCTGAGGGACGGGGAGGAAACGGACAGTCGGTCGGAGTCTGAATGAATTGAGAGTGGGCAGAACCACGAAGAGAGCTTCATGCGAGTGAGTAGTGGAAAGGGATCAGGTAAAAAGGGTGGCAGAGAAGTAAAGCACCGACAGCGAACTTTTGAGTCCGACAGTCCAAGAGTCAGATAGTAAAAAGCACGTGTGCCTTGGGCTGAAGCCACGAGCCCAGACGCAACCTTGCGAGCCATCTCCCAACCGCTGAGAGCACCGCCACAAACCCATTTATTCACCACGCAAGCATTGCGTGTGAAAAGGTTTCTGCCTCATGATCTTTAATCCTGTCTTAGTATGTGTGAGTGACTGGGCCCCAAGTTATACCATGCAAGCCATCAAAGTCTTGTGGGAATTATTTATAGTAAAGGAATAACGGATCAGCGCATTTGATTCTTGTTCATTCAACTCCTTTCCTTAATAAATCCTGTCTTCCCCACTGGCGTGTCAGCATGAAATGGA
Organism: Myxine glutinosa; assembly: GCF_964187855.1. Taxonomy (NCBI): domain Eukaryota; kingdom Metazoa; phylum Chordata; class Myxini; order Myxiniformes; family Myxinidae; genus Myxine; species Myxine glutinosa. The sequence continues at coordinate 22,568,944 of NC_136270.1, read as the reverse complement.
AAGGGTAATTAACGGCGTGGGTAAGACCATGGTGGTTATAAAATTGGCATGAAAGCCCTCGTTCGGATGACCAAAACGCAGCGGTTCGTCCCTGGTAATCGCTCAGCCCATCCCATAAGACAATCGAACTGGCTGTAGGCGGCGGGACCCGGAGTTTCTGTCTGCCGGAACTCAAAATAAAGATCTGTTCAGCTTTTCCGGCGGGCGACCACCAAGGAATATCCATCGGCAAATTGGTGACCAAGCGAGTAGAAGATGTGGCCTCGAGTCCACCCATGGTCGACTGTTACAGTACAGGCAGTCCCCGGGTTACGAACGAGTTCCGTTTTTAAGTCTGTCTGCAAGTCGAATTTATATGTAGGTCGGAACAGTTACGTACGGTTCACATCGAATGTCAATTAGTCAAATGTTTGTGTTCGTATATGGTATATATTTTATCGAAAACATCTATAGGTATAAAAAAAACATGAAAGAAACATTTCTTAAACTGTTTAGATAGAAAAGAAAAGATAATGATTAAAGGTTAACACTTACTCTCGTTCCAATTGATGTCTTGCAAACCTTGAACCGATCATACCTTGATATATCTCTCCGAGATGATGGGCCTGGTGTTGGAGAGGATGGACCTGGTGCTTGTCAATTTTCTTAAAGTAAACATCAAGGGTGGCTTGAACAGAGCTTTTCTCATATTTCTCTTCTCTACCGCTCCCCTTATTATATACTTTGTGTGTCTGTTTGATTTTTTTTCTGTGTGATAAATGTTAGCTCTTTCACGAGCCTCGATTCTGTATACAACAACAACAACAACAACAACAAAAAATTCAAATAATAGGCTTAACAGAGGTCGGTACGTAAGTACGGGCGTTCGTAAGTCGGGCGTTCGTAAGTCGGGCGTTCGTAAGTCGGGCGTTCGTAACCCGGGGACTGTCTGTATAATAACAGAACAATCATTTTGGTCGATTATTATTTCGGCAAAATGTTTGAAACTCAGCTGTCACTAAAATCTGTAAAAGTTCAACTGTTAAAATATGAACGATGTCATAAAATGTAAACATCCTCCGACATCAAAAATTGACCTTCAACTAAAAAACAGAGGGCTTGCAGGTTAGCTTAGAGGTATGAACGTACACTCACCTTTTAGTTGTCTAACCTGAGTTGGCATCTCGACTTGGCTATGAACTGTCTCCATTGATATCTACCCACACTAGTTGTTGGTGGACGTTAAATATCCCGTGGTGTCTTTCACACAGAGAAGGCAAGTTATCGCCGGCATCCTGAACAGATAAGAAATACCTGCCCTGACTAACGACTGGGCAGACAACGGCAAACCACCCTTGCCAAGAAACCGATTCAGCAGCAGAGTGATGAAACCTCAACTACAATAAAAGCCCAATATCCTCTAAAGTGACACCGGCACTTGACGCACAAAATGTCACTCGTCGGTAACCCTGTAATTCAGAGAGGGAGTTTACATCGGATTTGTTCTAATGGTCTCAATGGTGGTGAAATGGATCACCAGGTCATTCACCATGACGAGTTTTCGTTTTCACAAACGTGGTAAGCAGAGAGGTGAAAGCCCACCTGGAAGGCATCACCAATGTCAACTCGTAGTTTCACCAGTCACACCCGTCTTCCTGTGCTATGGCCTCCAGAACTACCTTGGCTTTTCACTCCTATTTATCATTGCCCGAAACGAGTTACAAGATGCGAACGATGACTGCCCCAGTTATCCCCGAAATGCACATGGGTTGCTAATCCTAGTAGGAAGGTAATCTCGGCCATTTTTAAAAGAACAATCTGCACCAATCACAAGTCCCGACAGCAAACTTTTATTCTTTTTTTTTATCAGGAAAGAAACACCACCGACCATCACTTATTGCGTAGCGTACCACGAGAATCACTGTACAGTATCCTCAACTGGCTGATTATCAAAGCTTTATGGTTCAAAGATTGTCCAACCCCACTTACCTCAATAACACCAGGTATGCAGGTGAGGGTCGTGAACTCATAAGAGGCACATTCACTCTCGGTTGATGTCATCAGACTGAGGAAAGTGGACTGCAGGCAAAGGATAGGTTGTGTTATGTACAAGTAGAAAGCTAGATGTAGTAATGAAAGATACTCATCGATGTTATAGTAATACATAACACAAGTGTGGACGAGGTAGAGGCCGACCTTTCCCACAGAAGGAAATCCTATAAGAGCCACTCTTGCATCGCCGGACTTCATGACATCAAAGCCCTCGCCCTTGGCACTGGCAGACTTGGGTGGCTCAATGAGCTGTGACCGATATTTCGCCAATTTTGCTTTCAACAGACCCAGGTGGTACTCCGTCGCTGCCAAAGGGATGAGAGACAGAAGCGAAAAAGAAAAAGACAAGTCAGGAGACGACGATGGTTCACGAGCGAGCGGTATTCAATGACAAAAGACGGATTATAACCGAAACAGGCCGGGACAGGCCAGGCCCAGAAATGTCAAAACGAAGGTTACTGACCTTGAAATGAGATAGAAAATAATGTATAATCAGTTATGAGGTTAGTTAGCTACACAATACCGAAAATTCGGTGAAAAATGAAATGAAAAAAAAAAAAAAAATGAAAAATCGAGCTCCATGGGGCTAGACACATGACATTGGTCTAACCAAATATCGAAACCCCTGTCAGATTCCACCGGCTAGACACGACATTGGTGTAACCAAATATCGAAACCTGTCAGATTCCACCAAACCCCTCGGAGAAGATGTAGCTTGAACTCGATTACCCCCTAAAAAGACATCTTTTTCAGGCATGGCTCCGCCCACAATGGGCGCAATACGCCCACTCTAAGCAGGACACAACGAGATCATGATATCAACCTCCCACCCAAGTTTCATCAAGATCGGATGATATCATCGGGTAGTTATGCTGCGGACAGACAGACACACAGACACACACACAGACACACACACACACAGACGCACACACATGACGAATATAGTGGTCACTTGATAACTCGTGAACCAAGTAAACATCAAACTAGAGAGTTCAGAGAACACCTTACCCCACGCAGTCTTGAGAAACAAGGGCATGGGTGCGGTTTATGAGCGGCAAACTTGATTGGTCATGACGTAAAATGCCATAATATTTTATCCAAGTACTGCGAAACGGAAGGGTTGTGAAAGTGCCAAAAAGGCGATTTGTGTTATACAGTATTGAAGTACGTAATTAAATCGAAATAAAATAAAGATTTTAAAGATTGTAGAAAGAAAAAAATTCAGACGTTTACCGCCGTTGATGCACCGTCTTTTACACCACCTTATTAACACGTCACATTAGTTATTAGTGCCAAAGTACTGCTAAACTACAGGTTAGTTTTCTAATTAGTATTCTAAATATAACATGCAATTGAAATCAAGTTGTTCCTTGATCATAAACCGACGGTTGCAGGCACGGACAAATTCAACCAATCGCTTAACCCTGCTTTTGGCTTCACGTGCACGGGGCACGTGCACTGCCTATTACACATTTTGCCCATCTTGTCTTTCTGCATATTTCAAGCAAGTTATGTCAGGGAGAGCTGAAACAAGCAACACTTTTAAATCAGTAATAAAGCCGTTTCCACTCTTCGACTTGACACCAAAACAGGGAAGACGAAGTAGAGCAGACCAGCTCTCAACTACAACATGTTGAAGAATACAGCCCTGGAGACAGAGGAACTGAATTGCACACAGTAATGCTTGATCGAGAAGACTGGAAGCTGAAGATCAATGTCATCCGAGTTTGGTCTGAGAGCAGACTTAGGAAGAAGAAGAAGAATCAAGCAGGCCATGCACTGCACCTTGCGTCACCTCCATCAATCATTCCCAACTCAACCCCCTTGGTTGCAGGTTACTGTGTTTCTTCCTGTTTTCCTGTTCATCTCCATGCTTTTGTACCCAGGGGATACCCCCACAAGTTCAAAAATCACAACGCTGTTTTTACTCAAAACTGACATCCCCATCCCCTGTAGCACTCGGATAGACACCCCCTCTTCCAACAGATATGATGTACCAATTGAATACCACACCCTTCCCCATGGGAGGTGGCACAGTATCCCATCAATCAGACCAATCAGCAGTCTGAAACCATGCAATCACGTCATTGAACAAATCGCTCGGAGTGATGTAATCTTTACCAAATATAATAAATTGCCTTCTTTTGTAAATGAGATTAAATATCTGTGGAAAAAGCAATGATGGAATAGTCATCAAAACTTCAAAGAGAATGGCACTCGGTAGAGCGCATATCTCCGCCTGGCTTAAAGGTTTACGTTTTGTATCCATCCCACTGATAGGTAAAGTCTGAATTCGGACCTGAACCAAAATGCAAATGGCTTGTTCTTGCCACCTAACCAACTCATCCACCAAGTTTTGTCATAATCCATCCACAACTTTTTGAAATATCATGCTATGTATCGTTTTTGTCTTATCTCTCAATGGTGAAGAATCACTTAAAAATTTAACAAACCCTCAGATCTGGATCTTCACCAAAATCAAATTAATTTGTCTTTATCACACACCCAAACTGTCCACCAAAATTCGTCCAAATCCGTCCATAACTTTTTGAGATACCCTGCTCACAAACAGACACACACACACAAACATGCATTTTAAAGGCCATTTTCCCTGCTAGAGCGGGGGTTAGCCTTCCCAGCATCACAAACAGACAGAGCCAGATTAATAGACCAGACCAACAAACCAACAGACAGGTGTTTTCAGTGGCCAGGGGAACAATATTAATTTTGTACTTTAGCAATTTCGATTTCATTTTATAACAATTAGTCATACAGATATTTTGTATATAAAAACAAAATCCTACAATTTAAAGGATCCCAGCATCATGACCCACGGAGATCCCAGCATCATGAGCCACGGAGATCCCGGCATCATGAGCCACGGAGATCCCAGCATCATGAGCCACGGAGATCCCAGCATCATGAGCCACGGAGATCCCAGCATCATGAGCCACGGAGATCCCAGCATCATGAGCCACGGAGATCCCAGCATCATGAGCCACGGAGATCCCTGCATCATGAGCCACGGAGATCCCAGCATCATGAGCCACGGAGATCCCAGCATCATGAGCCACGGAGATCCCAGCATCATGAGCCACGGAGATCCCAGCATCATGAGCCACGGAGATCCCAGCATCATGAGCCACGGAGATCCCAGCATCATGAGCCACGGAGATCCCAGCATCATGAGCCAGGTGCAACAATCTAAATGAACATCTTCTACGAACGAATACACCGCCCAGAGTGAGCTCCTGATGGTAAACCTGGGTTCTTACATTTTAAAGTGAAAATGAAATCCCTAACAACCCAAACCCTGTAGAGTGGTCACCTTTGTTTTTCTGAGTCCGTGCTATTTCCTTCTCCACCTCCGAGATTTTCTCCAGGATCCCCATGTCCTCGAGATTTCTTCACACCGGCTCCACTTGACTGACCAAGCAACAGGACAAATGGTCAACTACACACCTTACCGACCATTAAAACACACCAAACCGAATGTCGCCTTAACTCATCGTGACCATTATTAAAGAACTCAACAAAAAGGCCGCCAAACTCAAACAGGGACGGAGAGTCGGTTAACACCGGGTTAACACCGGGTTAACACCGGTCTAACACGACACGAGGTTAACAACACCGCTTCGGAACCTTCTCTCCACCACAGTTTATATGTGCTGAGCTATTTATCAAATTCAAATTAGATATCAAATTTAATATTCTTAGAAATAGAATGAAGACAATAAATAAATAAATAAATAAGAAACCGCGACCCTGCCGCCCGGTAATCGCACGCTCACCACATGTGATATGATGGCTGAATGGCTGATGCCGACAAGGAAATGCGTCAAATCACGTGTGCTATACTTATTTTTGTATTTACTTTAGCGCCAAATATTTTTTAAATCTCAGGTAATATTTTCCTAATCTAAGGTTAAGTATTATCTATAACATGGCATTAAAGCATTGTATATATTATACGGTAAAAAAGAAGGTTGTTGAACATACACCGCCCAAAACTTGAGACTCATTAATTATTGGCTTAGAAGAATGAACTTAGCATGCATGCGCTATACCAACGGCAGATACCATCACCCATCCACAAACAGCTATACCAACAGCAGATACCATCACCCATCCACAAACAGCTATACCAACAGCAGATACCATCACCCATCCACAAACAGCTATACCAACAGCAGATACCATCACCCATCCACAAACAGCTATACCAACAGCAGATACCATCACCCATCGACACACAGCTATACCAACACCAGATACCATCACCCATCCACAAGCAGCTATACCAACAGCAGATACCATCACCCATCCACAAACAGCTATACCAACAGCAGATACCATCACCCATCCACCCACAGCTATACCAACACCAGATACCATCACCCATCCATACACAGCTATACCAACACCAGATACCATCACCCATCCACACACAGCTATACCAACAGCAGATACCATCACCCATCCACACACAGCTATACCAACAGCAGATACCATCACCCATCCATACACAGCTATACCAACACCAGATACCATCACCCATCCACACACAGCTATACCAACACCAGATACCATCACCCATCCACACACAGCTATACCAACAGCAGATACCATTACCCATCCACAAACAGCTATACCAACAGCAGATACCATCACCCATCCACAAACAGCTATACCAACACCAGATACCATCACCCATCCATACACAGCTATACCAACACCAGATACCATCACCCATCCATACACAGCTATACCAACACCAGATACCATCACCGATCCACAAACAGCTATACCCACAGCAGATACCATCACCAATCCATACACAGCTATACCAACAGCAGATACCATCACCCATCCACACACAGCTACAACAACAGCAGATACCATCACCCATCCACAAACAGCTATACCCACAGCAGATACCATCACCCATCCATACACAGCTATACCAACAGCAGATACCATCACCCATCCATACACAGCTATACCAACACCAGATAACATCACCCATCCACACACAGCTATACCAACACCAGATACCATTGTGATGCTGTGCACACACAACTCGTTTGCCAAGAAGGTAGGCCACCACTCGTTGTACAAACCAAAACACTTTATTCTAGGCTCGCACGTAAGCACTGGGCGAGCTCGACTTTCGAGCCCGCATATATGTCCCGAGGCCACGCCTTGCCCTCGGGCGTGGCTGGTCGGCCGAAAGGCGAGGCAAGTGTTTCAGTTCCACCCTGCGCCTCGTGACGCCTTTGCTCCGGGCGTGGCCCGAGCCGCGCTTCCACGCCCGGTCGCTCGCGCCACCCACTGGTGCGCGGAATTATTACCCGCCGGCATTGTGTCCGCCAAACGCGCCCCCCCAGAATTCCCGCGCACCTGAAGGGTGAGCTTGCGGGGAAGCCGGATGACCCGGCCGAAACGTCCTCTGGCGATGCGTGCAGGGCTGGGGGGTGGCGGGACGACGGGGGTGGGGGGGTGCCGGGGGTCTGCCCGCCGGGGGGCGGCCTCGACGCGGAGGCAGAGCTGCTTGCGGGGGGTGGTCCAGGTCGAGGTGGGCCGGCTTGAGGCGGTCCACGGAGATACGATCTGGAGTACCGCCGATGTCCACGGTGAAGTGCTTGTCCCCGGTCTCCAGCACGCGGAAGGGCCCGTCGTACGGGGGCCACAGCGGTGCCCGGTGGGCGTCGTGCCGGACAAAAACGTACTCCGCCGTGCGAAGCTCTGGGGCGACGTGGACGTGGGAGGACGGTCAACCGTGGTGTGCCATCAGCACCGGGGCGAACCTCCTGGCGGTCTCCTGAAAGGTGGAGCGCTGTTGCGCCGCGGACCAAGGTGCCCTGGAGTCAGGGATAAATTCGCCCGGTACCCGCAGTGGTTGTCCGAAGACCAGCTCCGCCGAGGACGCACGCAGGTCGTCCTTGGGCGCCGTCCTGAGGCCCAGCAGGACCCAGGGGAGCCTGTCGGCCCAGCTGCCGTCGCGGAGGCTGGCCCGGAGCGTGGCCTTCATTGAGCGATGGAAGCGATCGCACAGGCCGTTGGCCTGGGGGTGGTAGGCCGTGGTGTGGTGCAGCTTGACGCCGAGCCCTTGCACCACCGCTTCCCAGAGCTCCAAGGTGAACTGGGGGCCGTGGTTGGACGAGATGTCCGAGGGGGTGCCGAACCGGGCAACCCAAGTGGCGATGAAAGCTTGCGCGACATCAGCCGCAGCCCTCGCCGCCAATGGCACGGCCTCCGGCCACCAGGTGGTGCGGTCCACCATGGTGAGGAGGTGGGTGAAACCCCGCGAGGGGGGCAGAGGTCCCACCAAGTCGACGTGCACGTGGTCGAACCTACGTTCGGGCACCGTAAACGGGGCCAACGGGGCCTGGGTGTGGCGGTGGACTTTCGCGTGCTGGCACGCGAGGCACGTCCTGGCCCAGTCGCGGACGTTCTTCCGGAGGCCATGCCAGACGAACGTCACCGCAACAAGCTTCTGGGAGCTCTTTGTGCCCGGGTAAGCACTGGGCGAGCTCGACTTTCGAGCCCGCATATATGTCCCGAGGCCACGCCTTGCCCTCGGGCGTGGCCGGTCGGTCGAAAGGCGAGGCAAGTATTTCAGTTCCACCCTGCGCCTCATGACGCCTTTGCTCCGGGCGTGGCCCGAGCCGCGCTTCCACGCACGGTCGCTCGCGCCACCCACTGGTGCGCGGAATTATTACCTGCCGGCATTGTGTCCGCCACACGCGCCCCCCCAGAATTCCCATGCACCTGAAGGGTGAGCTTGCGGGGAAGCCGGATGACCCGGCCGAAACGTCCTCTGGCGATGCGTGCAGGGCTGGGGTTGGCGGGACGACGGGGGTGGGGGGTGCCGGGGGGCGGCCTCGACGCGGAGGCAGAGCTGCTTGCGGGGGGTGGTCCAGGTCGAGGTGGGCCGGCTTGAGGCGGTCCACGGAGATACGATCTGGAGTACCGCCGATGGCCACGGTGAAGTGCTTGTCCCCGGTCTCCAGCACGCGGAAGGGCCCGTCGTACGGGGGCCACAGCGGTGCCCGGTGGGCGTCGAGCCGGACAAAAACGTACTCTGCTGTGCGAAGCTCCGGGGCGACGTGGGAGGACGGGCAACCGTGGTGTGCCGTCGGCACCGGGGCGAACCTCCTGGCGGTCTCCTGAAGGGTGGAGCGCTGTTGCGCCGCGGACCAAGGTGCCCTGGAGTCGGGGATAAATTCGCCCGGTACCCGCAGTGGTTGTCCGACGACCAGTTCCGCCGAGGATGTGTGCAGGTCGTCCTTGGGCGCCGTCCTGAGGCCCAGCAGGACCCAGGGGAGCCTGTCGGCCCAGCTGCCGTCGCGGAGGCTGGCCCGGAGTGCGGCCTTCATTGAGCGATGGAAGCGCTCGCACAGGCCTTCGGCCTGGGGGTGGTAGGCCGTGGTGCGGTGCAGCTTGATGCCGAGCCCTTGCGCCACCGCTTCCCAGAGCTCCGAGGTGAACTGGGGGCCGCGGTCGGACGAGATGTCCGAGGGGGCGCCGAACCGGGCAACCCAAGTAGCGATGAAAACTTGCGCGACGTCAGCCGCAGCCCTCGCCGCCAATGGCACGGCCTCCGGCCACCAGGTGGTGCGGTCCACCATGGTGAGGAGGTGGGTGAAACCCCGCGAGGGGGGCAGAGGTCCCACCAAGTCTGCGTGCACATGGTCGAACCTACGTTCGGGCACCGTAAACGGGACCAACGGGGCCTGGGTGTGGCGGTGGATTTTCGCGCGCTGGCACACGAGGCACGTCCTGGCCCAGTCGCGAACGTTCTTCCGGAGGCCATGCCAGACGAACTTCGCCGCGACAAGCTTCTGGGAGGCCTTCGTGCCCGGGTGGGACAGGCCGTGGATGGCGTCAAAAACCGGGCGCTGCCAGCCAGCGGGTACAATGGGGCGAGGCCGGCCGAGGGAGACGTCGCACAAGAGGGCAGTGCCCGCGACGTCGAACGGCACCTCGGTGACGCGGAGGCCCGTGATGGGGTCCGCAACGCCTGGACATCGGGGTCGGCGGTCTGGTCCGCCGCCATCCGGGCATAGTCGATCCCGAGGTGGACCGCGTGTGCGACGGACCGGGAAAGGCAATCCGAAACCGGGTTGACCTTACGCGCGACGTGTCGGATGTCCGTCATGTACTCGGACACGGCAGAAAGGTGACGTTGCTGCCTGGCCGACCACGGCTCGGCGACCTTGGCCATCGCGAAACCAAGGGGCTTGTGATCGACGAAGGCCGTGAACGGGCGGCCCTAGAGAAGACGGCGGAAGTGTCGGACCGCCAGGTGGAGCCCGAGCAGCTCGCGGTCGAAGGTGCTGTACCGGCGTTCGTGTGGGCGGAGCTGCCGGCTAAAAAACGCCAGCGGCTGCCAAGCACCACTCACCCACTGCTCGTGCACCGCGCCCACCGCGTAGTCCGACGCGTCGGTGGTGAGGGCGATTGGTGCATCGGGCGCCGGGTGCGCCAGCATGGTGGCGTTGGCCAAGGCCAGCTTTGCGCCCGAAAATGCCACGTCCATCTGCTCCGTCCAGGCGATATCACCTTTGCCCGGCTTCCCCCGGAGGGCCTCGTGCAGGGGGCGCAGGAGCTGGGCGACGTGGGGCACGAAGCGGTGATAAAAATTCACCATGCCCAGGAATTCCTGGAGCCCCTTGATCGTGCGGGGGTGCGGGAAACTCCTGACCGCCTTCACCTTGGCCGGTAAAGGGATGGCCCCGTGCCTGGTGATGTGGTGCCCCAAGAAGTCGATGGCGGTGACACCGAAATGGCACTTCGCGGGGTTGATTATCAGGCCATGCTGGCCCAGGCGTTCGAAGAGCATGCGGAGATGGAGCAGGTGTTCCTCCCGAGACGCGCTCGCGACTAGGATGTCGTCCAGGTAGACGTAGATGAAGGACAAGTCGCGCAAGACGCTGTCCATGAGCCGCTGGAACGCCTGGGCCGTATTTTTCAACCCAAAAGGCATCCGCAAGAACTCGAAGAGGCCGAAAGGTGTTAGGACGGCCGTCTTCGGTACATCGTCCGGTTTTACGGGGACCTGGTGGTAGCCCCGGATGAGGTCCACCTTGGAGAAAATGGTCGTGTTCGCCAAACGGGCGGAAAAGTCCTGAATATGCGGGACCGGGTAGCGGTCGGGGGTGGTGGCGTCGTTGAGCCGGCGGTAGTCACCGCACGGCCGCCATCCGCCGCCGGGCTTGGGCACAATGTGCAGAGGAGAGGCCCATGCGCTGTTGGAGCGCCGTACGATGCCCAGCCGCTCCAGCGTGGCGAACTCCGCTTTCGCAATGGCGAGCTTCGTGGGGTCGAGGCGGCGCACCCGAGCGTAGACCGGTGGTCCAACGGTGGGAATATGGTGTTCCACCCCGTGTTTGACGGCCACCGCTGAAAAGGTGGGCCGTGTGAGTGCCGGGAAACTGGCGAGGAGGCGGGTAAACTCGTCCGCTGCCGGAAGCGTACAGACTAACCTCGCCGGGACGGAACCGCTCAGCAAGCCGCTTGGTAAGCCGCTCGGTGAGCCACTCAGCGAGCTGCTCAACGAGCCGCTCAGCGAACAAGCGAGCGAGCTGAAGGTTTCGGCCTGGACGAGGCATCGACGCTTAACGTCCACCAACAGCCCATGCGCACAAAGGAAGTCCGCACCGAGCAGGGCCATTGGCGCGGCTTGCTTGTCGGACGTGGAGGCAGGGAGGACGCTTACCTGCGCTCCAGTGTCGCACAGAAAACGGCGACCAGACGAGGCATCTGTGATGAACAGGAGGCTGCCGGAATGGCCGACGCTCATGGCCGCAAGTGAGCGCCGGCCCGATCGTTTCCCGACCCGTCGAAAGAGCACGGCGGGCGGCACGCCCTAGCCTTGCGGCCGAATCTGGCATGATAATAACACCAGGTTTGCCCCGGTGGTGGCTGCCGCGGCGGTCGTGACGGCAGTGGTGGATGGGGTGTAGCGGCGGCCACGAGGGGGCGCGGCGCTGAAGCCTCCGCACCGGGATCCAGTACGGCAGCGCTATGCATCGGCCGCGTGTGCGGCGCTGAAACCTCCGCACCGGGATCCACTACAGCAGCGCCATACGTCGGCCGCGTGTCGCAGGCCGCGAAAAATTTGTCCGCCTCTCTGGCCAGGGCGCGGGGCTCCATTATGGCCGAACCGGCCAGCGCGAGACGCACCTGCGCAGGTAGCTGGCGGAGGAAAAGCGCTCGGAAAAGGAAATCCGGGCGTTTGTCGCCAAGAAGGGACAACATGTAATCCATCCGAATAGACGGTCGTGTGTCGCCGATGGCGGGAAGGTCAAGGAGGCGATCGGCGCGGTCGGCCTCCATGAGCCCAAACGTGGTGAGGAGCAGTCGTTTGAGCGACGCGTACTTGTGGGCGCCCGTCGGGCGCCGAAGGATGGACACGACGCGGGCGGCAGTGCCGGGCCCGAGGGCTGCGACCAAGTGGAAGTACAGGGTGTCGTCCGCCGTGATGCCCCGGAGCTGGAATTGGGCTTCGGCCTGCACAAACCAAACGTCGGCCTGTGCTTCCCAGAACTCCGGGAGTTTAACGGCGACAGCGTTGGTAGCCATGGCGCGTTCAGGGGTCAGCTACCGCTGAACCAGTCGGGGTCACCAGTGTGGTGCTGTGCACACACAACTCGTTTGCCAAGAGGGTAGGCCACCACTCGTTGTACAAACCAAAACACTTTATTCTAGGCTTGCACGTAAGCACTGGGCGGGCTCGACTTTCGAGCCCGCATATATGTCCCGAGGCCACGCCTTGCCCTCGGGCGTGGCCGGTCGGCCGAAAGGCGGGGCAAGTATTTCAGTTCCACCCTGCGCCTCGTGACGCCTTTGCTCCGGGCGTGGCCCGAGCCGCGCTTCCACGCCCGGTCGCTCGCGCCACCCACTGGTGCACGGAATGATTACCCGCCGGCATTGTGTCCGCCACACCATCACCCATCCACACACAGCTATACCAACAGCAGATACCATCACCCATCCACACACAGCTATACCAACACCAGATACCATCACCGCCATTTTACCTAGTGTCTATTACACCACCCTATCTAACCCCGCCATTTTTACCCAGTGTCTATTACACCACCCTATCTAACACGCTACATTAGTTTTTCGTGCCTGTTTGTGTCCTTAAAAACATCGTTAAAAACGGTAAATTTCCTGTTTGGAATGATTTTCTATTTTGTTTAACTGCCAGGTAGGCAGACAGTACAAAATGTTTTCTCACTTTTCTCTACGAATGTGTGGTCGGGACGAATTCAGAGCCAAAGTATGGTAAAACGGCAAACTTGTCTTCCTCTTCATGTTCTGATTAACGTTCAAAATATAACATTCAATGTTAATAAACCGTTCCTCGATCATAAACTGACGTTCTTAAGACAGACGGACGGACAGACATGACACAATTGCTTAACCCCACTTTTCACTTCGCTTGCACGTAGTAAAAAGTGTATTAGCATAGCTCCTTACCTCCCCTTACCCCTACTCTTTTTCCAGAATACAAACATTGAATATTAGATCTCCAATCTAGGCCAAATATCCTGTTATTTTTATGCCTCCGCCCCCGAAGGTGGCCGGAGGTATTATATTTTCGGGTTGTCCGTCCGTCCGTCCGTCGGGAGTAAACTTCGTTTTTCTCAGCAACCACATGTCCAATTAATACGAAACTTTCAGGGTAGGAGTGACACCCATGCAGAATGTTTTTTATAATTGTGATGTCATAGGTCACATGGTATGGCAACCATCTTGGATTAAACGCAAATAATTAAAAAAATATTTCTCGGAAACCGCTGAATGGAATTTTTTTGAAACTTGGCGCATTGTCGAGTACTCCCAATGGGGAACAAAAGCACGATAATGATGACATCATAGGCGAAGTGGCATACCAGCCAAAAATGTTATAATCAAATTCCTTATCCTAAAAATTTGAAATTACATGCACATGATCTATTACCCATTTGTATTGAAATATTAAATTTATGACATCATAGGTCACATAGTTTGGCAGCCATATTGGATTTAATCTAAAACCTTTTTTAAAAAACATCTTCTCCCAAACCACCAGATCGATTGACTCGAAACTTTACGTGTGTCATTGACCAGGCATGGCGATTAAAATATGATAAACTAAAACATCATTGGTCACATGGTGTGGCAGCCATATTGGATTGAAGGAAAATATTAAATAATTATATATCTGAAACCGCTCACCCTATCGATGCGAAATTTGACAAATATCATCTGACAGCACTATTACATGTGGTTTGAAAATGATGATGTCATAGGTCACGTGGTTTGGCAGCCATCTTGGATAGAAAAACGAACCTTATCCGATCAACACGAAACTTCACAAACGTATTCCCCTACCCATTCATATGCAGAGTGTAAAATTTTTAAGGTCATATGTAATTTGGTGTGGCAGCCATGTTAGCTTGAAAGCCGATATTGAAAAATATCCCTTCTCTAAAACCACTTCACCGATCGATGTGAAACCTGTCACGGCTGGTGAAAATGTGATACTTGAAAACAGCTGAAGGGATTTAAATAAAACTTATTTATTTTTAGGACAGTGAATGAGGGCATCTACCCGTTGTGGGACTTTGCGGAGGCATATTGGCGACACAGTCACATTGTTCTAGTTTAATTCAGAAATGAGGATGTGGACTACCCTATACTGTACCTTTTTTTAGTGCTCATTCACCTCGACTTGAGGGCATTAAGAGCCATCCACAAAACAATTCCTGCAACTTATATGGAAGGAAACTCTTCAACGAAGTTATATATGATGTCACCTTTGCACCTCTAGTGTTTATTGATATGGTGTCTTACTGTTCCACTACTTATCTCGAAATTGGGCAGCTTGTCCCTCATAAAATCTCAAAGAGGCTTTCAAATGATTTTCATGCAAATTCTTTTAGGGAAACTGGAAATAGCTTTTATTCATAATTCGTGTACGTAAATTCCAAAAACCCAATGTTCTCGCTTATTGGGTTGCACATTAATTTTCTTTGACGTCATAAAATTTGCATATGGCCATTCATTATATGGAATCAATATTGCGTGTTTAAGGCCGAATATTGACACGGGAGGCATCAACTACACATAATTAAGGTATGAGGAACACAATAATTCAATGCTCCAATTGATTGCGATGCACATTAATTAGTTATGACGTAAGCAAATTTGAATATAAAAATATTATCTGCCAAAGTCAATCTTAAACATTTTGGACTGAGGTGAACTAAGGGAATGCAAAAGTGTATATAATTCGACAATGCAGAATACAAAAGTGGGAAGGTTTTCAGTAATTACGATGCATGTTAATTATTAATGATATATATATACACATATATATCGAGATAAGTGATTCGAGCCCCGCATTGAGTCACAATTTTTTCACACTTAGCCCCTCGCAGGAATTTGATTCCTGTTTATAAAATTATATATATATATATATAGATGTAGATATACATACATGAAATCGAACAGTTAGGGTGGCAAATGGTAGTGTAACATGGTGTAAAAAAATGGTGGTGTAACAAATGGTGGTGTAATATGTGTAACATGGTGTAACAAATGGTGGTATAGCATGTGTAATATGGTGTAACAAATGGTGGTGTAACATGTGTAACATGGTGTAACAAATGGTGGTGTAACATGGTGTAACAAATGGTGGTATAACATGTGTAACATGGTGTAACAAATGGTGGTGTACATGTGTAACATGGTGCAAGAAATGGTGGTGTAACAAATGGTGGTGTAACATGGTGTAACAAATGGTGGTGTAACATGTGTAACTTGGTGTTGTGGCGGACACGAAAGCCCACTGGCGTGGTGACATCATTCCGCGCACCAAGTGGGCAGCGGCCACGCCCGAGGGGTAGGCGTGGCCTGAGGATATACACGGGGCGCGCAGCCCGGAGCGCGCTAGTGTTACAGTGAGCTCCTGAAATAAAGACGCTTATAAGTTACCGCTTGTCCGCTTCCTCCTTGCTCGCAAGCAGCGCGCGTAACGCCGCGCTTTACTGGTGACCCTCGACGTTGGATCTGCCGGAGCGATCCTTCCACACACGACGCCATTGCCAACAAAGCAATGTCGATTAAACTTCCCGAATTTTGGGAGGCCCAGGCCGAAGTCTGGTTCGTCCAAGCCAAAGCCCAATTTCAGCTTCGGCGCCTCACCGGCGACGACACGCGCTACTGCCACGTCGTCGCCTCCCTTGGGCCCGGCACGGCCGCTCGAGTTGTGTCCGTCCTTCGCCACCCACCGGACGGCCACAAGTACGAGGCACTCAAGCGGCTACTCCTAGCCATGTTCGGCCTCCGACCGCCTCCTGGATCTCCCCGAGCTCGGCGACACGCGCCCGTCGGTCCGAATGGACCATATGCTGTCACTGTTGGGCGACGAAGCCCCCGGTTCTCTATTCCGGGCGCTTTTCCGTCGCCAACTTCCAGCGCAGGTTCGCCTCGCGTTGGCCGGGACCGTGCTAACGGAACCCCGAGCATTGGCAGCCGAGGCGGACAGGTACTTCGCGGCTTCGGACACACGGGCGAGAGTCGGTGCGGCCGTCACGGGCCTCGAGGCTGATGCTGCTGATGATGCTGATCCACAGCATCAGCTTACACAGCATACGCAGCATGCTGATACGCACCTCGTGACCGCCGCCACGCCCCGCCCACCGCCGCGGCGAAAACCGCCACCACGGGGAAAACCGCCAACTCCACCGGCCTGGCGGAGCCAGCCGCACTCCTCCAGCTCCACCACCTGGTGCTGGTTCCACGCCAAGTTCGGCCACGAGGCTCGGCAGTGTCATCCGCCATGCTCCTTCAACAGGTCGGGAAACGCCCGGGCCGGCGCTCAATAGTGGCGATGAGCGCCGGCCGTTCAAGCAGCCTGCTGTTCATAACGGACACCTTATCCGGGCGCCGTTACCTGTGCGACACGGGAGCGCAGGTGAGTGTCGTTCCTGCCGGTACGTCAGACAAGCACGCCGCGGGCGGGGGCCCTGCGCTGCTTGCCGCGAACGGGACACCCATCCATACGTACGGAAAACGCTGCCTCTCTCTGCGGTTCGGAGGGCAGGTTTTCCGATGGACGTTCGTCACCGCCGACGTGCCCATGGCACTGCTTCGCGCGGACTTCCTGTGCGCTAATGGGCTCCTGGTCGATGTAAAGCGCAGACGTCTTGTCCAGGCCGAGACGTTCAGCTCGCTCGCTTGTGCGCTGCCCAGCTCGTCGAGCAGCTCAACGAGCGGCTCGCCGAGCGGCTTGCCAAGTGGCTTGCCGAACGGTTCGGTTCCGGCCACGTTGATCTGTACGCTTCCGGCAGCGGACGAATTCACCCGCCTCCTCGCCGGCTTCCCAGCCCTCACGCGGCCCACCTTCTCGGCGGGGGCCGTCAAGCACGGGGTGGCCCATCACATCCCCACCGTCGGGCCACCAGTCTACGCCCGGGCACGCCGCCTCGAGCCGACGAAGCTGGCGGTGGCAAAAGCGGCGTTCGCTACCCTGGAGCGACTCGGCATCGTTCGGCGCTCGGAGAGTGCTTGGGCGTCGCCGCTGCACATCGTGCCGAAGCCCGGCGGGGGATGGCGACCGTGCGGGGACTATCGCCGTCTCAATGACGCCACCACTCCCGACCGCTACCCCGTCCCCCACATTCAGGACTTTTCCGCCCGTTTGGCAGGCATGTCCTTCTTCTCGAAGGTGGACCTCATACGCGGCTACCATCAGGTCCCCGTCAGGCTGGAGGACGTCCCGAAGACGGCGGTCATCACGCCATTCGGACTCTTCGAGTTCCTGCAGATGCCCTTCGGTCTGAAGAATGCGGCTCAGGCGTTGCAGCGACTGATGGACAGCGTCCTGCGCGACTTGGATTTTGTCTACGTCTACCTGGACGATATCCTCATCGCCAGCGCGTCCCGCGAAGAGCACCTACGCCACCTCCGCACGCTCTTCGAACGCCTGGGCCAGCATGGCCTGATTGTGAGCCCCGCAAAGTGCCAGTTCGGCATCGCCGTAATCGATTTTCTGGGGCACCGTGTCACCAGGCACGGAGCCGTCCCCCTGCCGGCCAAGGTGGAGGCGGTGAAGGGGTTTCCGCGCCCCCGCACGATCACAGGCCTGCAGGAGTTCCTGGGCATGGTGAACTTTTACCATCGGTTCCTGCCCCGTATCGCCCAGCTCCTGCGCCCCCTGCACGAAGCTCTCCGAGGTAAGCCGGGCAAAGGCGACGTTACCTGGACCGAGCAGATGGACACGGCGTTCACGGGCGCGAAGCTCGCCTTGGCTAACGCCACCATGCTCGCGCATTCGGCGCCCGATGCACCGATCGCCCTCACCACCGACGCCTCGGTCTACGCGGTGGGCGCGGTGCACAAGCAATGGGTGCGTGGAGCTTGGCAACCGCTGGCGTTCTTTAGCCGGCAGCTTCACCCGCCCGAACGCCGTTACAGTACCTTCGACCGCGAGTTGCTCGGGCTTCACTTGGCGGTCAGGCACTTCCGCCATCTGCTCGAGGGCCGTGCGTTCACGGCCTTCGTCGACCACAAGCCGCTGATCTTCGCGATGGGCAAGGTCACTGAGCCGTGGTCGGCCCGGCAGCAGCATCACCTCTCGGCCGTGTCCGAGTACACGACGGACATCCGGCACATCGCGGGGAAGGATAACCCGGTGGCGGATTGCCTTTCCCGGGCCGTTGCCCACGCAGTCCACCTCGGCATCGACTATGCCCGGATGGCAGCGGATCAGGCTGCTGACCCCAACGTCCAGGCCTTGCGGACCGCCGTCACGGGCCTCCGCGTCACCGAGGTGCCGTTCGACGGCGTGGGCGCGGCCCTCTTGTGCGACGTCTCCCTCGGGCGGCCTCGCCCCATCGTGCCCGCGGGCTGGCAGCGCCAGGTGTTTGACGCCATCCATGGCCTGTCCCACCCGGGCGTGAGGGCCTCCCAAAGGTTGATCGCTGACAAGTTCGTCTGGCATGGCCTCCGGAAGGCCGTCCGCGGCTGGGCCAGGACGTGCCTCACGTGCCAGAGCGCCAAGGTGCACCGGCACACCCAGGCCCCGTTGGCCCCGTTCACGGTGCCGGAACGTCGGTTTGACCACGTCCACGTGGACCTGGTGGGACCTCTGCCCCCCTCGCGGGGTTTCACCCACGTCCTCACCATGGTGGACCGCACCACCCGGTGGCCGGAGGCCGTGTCCTTGGCGTCGACGATGGCAGCGGACATCGCGCAGGCTTTCATCGCCACCTGGGTCGCCCGGTTCGGCGCCCCCTCAGACATCTCGTCCGACCGCGGCCCCCAGTTCACCTCGGAGCTCTGGGGGGCGGTCGCGCAGGGGCTCGGGGTCCGGCTGCACCGAACCACGGCCTACCACCCCCAGACTAACGGCCTGTGTGAGCGATTTCACCGCTCATTGAAGGCCGCGCTCCGGGCCACCCTCCGCGACGGCGGCTGGGTCGACAGGCTCCCCTGGGTCCTGCTGGGCCTCCGGACGGCGCCCAAGGAGGACCTGCGCGCATCCGCGGCGGAGTTGGTCTTCCGGCAACCGCTGCGGGTGCCGGGCGAGTTCCTCCCCGACTCCACGGTCGGCGACTCCATGGCACAGCAGCGCTCCGCTCTGCAAGAGACCGCCCAGAGGTTCGCCCCGGTGCCAACGGCATGCCACGGGCACCCACCGACGCACGTCGCCCCGGAGCTTCGCACGGCGGAGTACGTCTTCGTCCGCCACGATGACCACCGGACACCACTGCGGCCCCCGTACAACGGGCCTTTCCGCGTGCTGGAGACCGGGGCGAAGCACTTCACCCTGGACATCGGCGGTACTCCTGACCGCGTTTCTGTAGACCGCCTCAAGCCGGCCCACCTCGACGTGGACCATCCACCGCCAGCGGCCCGACCCCCGCGTCGGGGCCGCCCCCCTGCGGGCGTACCCCCGGCACTGCCCAGCCCCGCCGCCACGCCGCCCCCCGGTCCTGCACCCATCCCAGGGGCAGCCAGGGGCATCCCACCTGGCATCCCTGCACCCCGGACGCCGCCGATCGCCAGGGGGCGCTTCGCCCGGGTCATCCGTTTGCCCCGCAAACTGGCCCTCCAGGTGCGCGGGAATTCTGGGGGGGCGCGTGTGGCGGACACGAAAGCCCACTGGCGTGGTGACATCATTCCGCGCACCAAGTGGGCGGCGGCCATGCCCGAGGGGTAGGCGTGGCCTGAGGATATACACGTGGTGCGCAGCCAGGAGCGCGCTAGTGTTACAGTGAGCTCCTGAAATAAAGACGCTTATAAGTTACCGCTTGTCCGCTTTCTCCTTGCTCGCAAGCAGCGCGCGTAACGCCGCGCTTTAGTGTAACAAATGGTGGTTGAACATGTAACCCAATGCTACGTGCAATGCTACGTGGTCGGGTTGTCGGCGACTGGCTTTGCTAGTGGGTAAGGTGGCTGTGACACCCTGCCAGGACCAAAAGCAACACCTGGCAAAGGCCGGATGAGCTTCCAGAGGGAGCCAACGGCCATCCAGTAAGGAGATGGCTTCTCCGAAAAAACACCCATCTGGTTTGGACTGGTACAAGTCATACTAAAAGACTTTAAAAATGATACGTGCTGCTTCCTTTCTTGAAAAGTATAGAGCACGGCTAATCCCCATCCGTTGCTAGCCGTGGGCACGGAGGTATATAATATGGAGAGCCAATTGGCCACCTCGCAGCATTAGCCGCCGTGAAGCCACCGGAAATAGTCTGGCGGCCATATTGGGAAGCCGATTGTTTTGTAAACAAAGCCTGTCAAAGCAAAGGCGTGGCGCACTGATGATGCAGCTGGAGCGAATTTTAGGACCGCCGACTATTTAATTAATATAGAATACTAATATTTGAACTGATATTCGGGCTCAGAATCCCGTTCTTTAAGGAAATGGTGTTCATTAAGTTTGAAGTTGATTCCAGACGCATTTTTCCTGGGGAATCCAATGGTTTAGAGCTTGTTTGAAAAAAAAGTGCCCAAAATTACCGCTCGGTGTTCTTTATCGTCCTTCTCATGACCCAATCACCCACTAGTAGGAATAAGAATCCTGACATGTTACACCCCTGTTTAACTCCTGTCTTCACCTTGAACCATTCTGTTGTTTCACCTTGGTCGACGACCGCACATTGAAAGTCTTGGTAAAGGGCTTTTACAAGGTTCACTAATTTTCCAGGTATGCTGTATTTCTTCATTATGACCCAGACTTTCTCTCGGCAAGGAGTCGAAAGCTTTCTAGAAATCTATAAAATTGAGGTACATCGTCGTTTGCCATTCTTTGGCTTGTTCTATAATATTCCTCAATATAAAGATCTGATTTGTTGTCATGTTATATTAGTGGGGCGGCTTAGCCCAAATATTCAAAAGAATTGTGCATTTTGTGATACAAGCACCAAATTTGGCACAAATGTACATTAATATGTTGCGAACATTTTCGGATATTGGGCCACTTGAAATTCCGTAATTTTTCTTTTCAAATTTTTTCAAATTTAGTAATTTCAAATTTTTCGGGTGACACCGTCACAATTTCGGTCTTCGAGGCCGGCCGATAGGCAAAGTGTGACCGGAAGGGACGAGGTTCTCCTGACCACGTGGCCCTCGATCTGGGAAGCGAGAGGCGTTCCATTAGTGGACGCGCCCCTCACGCCCGACTTTTGGGCGGCCCCGGCAGGCCGTTTGTTTTGACGTTCCGTGACAGGCCCCGCACCCCCACCTCCGGGCCGACCGGAAGCTTGTGCTGAGTACATCATACCTGAACAACTCAGTGAGGCAGAACACAGCAGTGCACACCAGGGTGACCCCTTCAGTGCATAAACCAATTAACCTGTCCACTGCAGGGCATATAGAAATGAAGTTATTTTCTGCATATAATAATAATATAAGTTCAGTTCTATATAACAATTTCTGTTATCACCACTACCACTACAACTACCACTACTACAAGCTTTGTCTGGAATTTTGTGGACTAACAGACAAACAGACATACAGACAAGCTGGGATCAAAACATTACCTCCTTCCACCATTGAGTGTAGAGGTAAACATCATGGAAATTATATCATGCCCTAGATTTAATTCATGCTTACCCGTGTATTTGCTTCACTGGTTCACAAGGTCTTTTGCATACATGTAATTCAGACTCTCGTCTTCATTGCTGACCACACAATGTTCGCAACATATTAATGTACATTTGTGCCAAATTTGGTGCTTGTATCACAAAATGCACAATTCTTTTGAATATTTGGGCTAAGCCGCCCCACTATATCGGCCGGCCTCGAAGACCGAAATTGTGACGGTGTCACCCGAAAAATTTGAAATTACGAAATTTGAAAAAATTTGAAAAAAAAAATTACGGAATTTCAAGTGGCCCAATATCCGAAAATGTTCGCAACATATTAATGTACATTTGTGCCAAATTTGGTGCTTGTATCACAAAATGCACAATTCTTTTGAATATTTGGGCTAAGCCGCCCCACTATATCGGCCGGCCTCGAAGACCGAAATTGTGACGGTGTCACCCGAAAAATTTGAAATTACGAAATTTGAAAAAATTTGAAAAAAAAAATTACGGAATTTCAAGTGGCCCAATATCCGAAAATGTTCGCAACATATTAATGTACATTTGTGCCAAATTTGGTGCTTGTATCACAAAATGCACAATTCTTTTGAATATTTGGGCTAAGCCGCCCCACTATATCGGCCGGCCTCGAAGACCGAAATTGTGACGGTGTCACCCGAAAAATTTGAAATTACGAAATTTGAAAAAATTTGAAAAAAAAAATTACGGAATTTCAAGTGGCCCAATATCTGAAAATGTTCGCAACATATTACTGTACATTTGTGCCAAATTTGGTGCTTGTATCACAAAATGCACAACAGGTTTGCTATGCTGCTACACTATATGATGTTACTTAATTCAGTCATTATATTGTAACTAAGATGTGTATGTTTCTATTACCGAGATGTTAGAAACCAGTCACATAAATGACATGAAACGCTGTCATGTAGTTAACCCACACAATTCTTGGGTTTCGGAAGTTTTTGCTATTCATAACATACAAGACTTACATGTTGCAATGGAACGTTCAGCAGGACATGGTAATTGTTACATGAATAATGGAGCGGAGATATAGACATCTCATGCAACACATCTTTTACAGTTTAAATATTTACATGAAGTGTTGGTGAACTCGCCATATCAGACAAAGGGCAACCCACTTGCAGACTTGATGTCATGTCGCATCAAGAGGCGCTTATATGCGGCAACAAACTGCCGGGCCGTTGGGTTATTCCCACTTCCACATGCAATGCGGACCGCTCCAAAGAAAAGTTCAATGTGGTCTTGGCTCATTTTGTACGTGAGCAGGTATCGCAGGGGAGATGAGGCAGGTTTGACATATGTGAAATACAAAATTGTGACACTCTCTATGCAGATCATGAAACCAATGAAGGGGGTTTTCAAACGCGTATTGGTCATAACTTGACCATTCATGTTTTTGATGTTGGACAAGTAACTGTAGGCAGTATCCATAGTCTAGTAGGAAGACTAGGTCCCCCTGCACCCCCCGGAGATATACTTCTAATCAGTGTTTCTAGATTGGAAAAAATGTGTAGAAAATGACTAGCTATGGCCCCAAGCTGAAAAAATGTCCCACATACCATTTTTATGCAAATTACTGCTGCCATTATCAAAAAAACGATTTTTGACATATCTCAGCCAATATTGCAGATAATTGAAAAATGAAGGTGTCTAGACCCATGTTTTGAAGGGCATAGATCATGATAGAACTATTCATAACATGATTACATGTGTCTATGGTATACTAGTATGCATATTAATGCTGTAATTACAAAATAATCAGTTTTACAAATGATAAGGATACGTTAATACTGCAGATAACTTAACATGGTACATAAGGGGTCTAAACCCAGGTATTTTCAAGGTTAAATGTCAACAAGATGCTCCTGAGTCTTGCATAGGGGCGGGACATTGGCAGTAACATTGGTACCACTCAACTTTTCTTCCCACCATTGACTTTGTATTGCGAGAGATTTTCACTTGCTTATTTAAAGGTTTCTCACCCAGCCCACGTAAAATCTACCAACTCCTGCTGTTAACTCCCAAACATATTTTTTTATGTTATCCAATCACAGTGCAGAAATGACAGACTAGAGATCCAAATTAGTGCTGCTATAGCTGCCATTTTACATTTCCATCCATGTAACATGCGCGCTCGCGCGCTCGTATCAATTGGTAATGTCGCGCGCTCGTATCAATTGGTAACGTTGATGTTATTGAATACCTCAGTTGAAAGTTCAGTCTTCCATTCCATCTGTGTGTTGTTCTTGGTATTCATCCTCCAATCTAGCCAGGTAAGATGCTAACTATAATGTTACTCACACTCTTGACTTCAGTTTCTGCATGAAATCATAAACAGGCAGAATAACAGCTGAGCCAGCTAGCACCATGTTAGCTAACGTTAAAGCTAGCCTCATCTATGTACAGTATGTTCCTAATGTCGGTGTAACTTAAACTTTTGTTAATGCCAAACATGAGACATATCTGTTGACTTCTGTATATGAATTGAACCAGAAAGAGGCACGACAGCTGAGCTAGCTACAGTAACTTAGCACAATGTTTCATTGGCCTAGATAGCTAACGTTAGTGTGGAAGAATTTAGATGTTTTAGCTATTAGCACTTTTGATGCCACTAAACATGGTTTAGTCAGCTAAAAAGTACCCTAGTGTAGAACATGACTCAGAACCTCTGTTACCTCACTGAAAACTCAGAGCCTCCTTTCACAGGCACTTTTAACATCATTCGTGATTTCTTATTTGTCATTTAACAGTGATGGTAGACATCGACAGCAAGCATGCCCAAAAGAAAACGGAGTGTAGAACCTGCAGCCCAAAGCTCTCCTCCTACATGCATCCTTCATGTACCATCCATGTCTGATCATGGGGATTTCACGCCCCTCCGTAAAATTAAAGGATCTGCTTCAGAAAAACTGCAACTGCTTCAAAAGATCCGGGATAGACGTCTCAACCAACCGCATGACTCCCCATGTCGTATGCAATCAGTATGTGATCAGATCCCGGCAACTCTTCCTGATGACCTAGAAAGAGTAGGATATCACAGCAAGTGTTATAAGCACTTTGTCCGCCACTTTCATCGTCTGGGAGATGATACAGAACCAGGGCCATCAACCTCATCATGGCATCACTCTCCTCGTAAACCAGGAGGTTCTGCTGAACCCATCTTCCCGCCAGAGTGTATATTTTGTGAGAAAGTTGAGACCAAAGATGCTCATCGCAATACTGAGAGGCCTACAACCTTCCCATCCTTTAAAAACAAAGAAAATGCATGGGAGCAAATCGAAACACGGGCTGAGAAAATGGGTCTCTATCGACTCCATCGAAAGGTGAAAAACAAAGACCTCTTTGCATGTGAGGCCAAACACCATCCGTCATGTTTTAAAGCTTTCCGCACAGCATTCTACAACTATGAGCGTGCGATTCACAGAGCCGAAGCACCAAAGGAGCAGGCTTGCATGTCAGCCGCCCATGAAAAGGCATTCAACTCAGTACTGGAACACATTCAAACCCAGGTCATCCAGCAGAATAAAGTTCTACAGCTTTCTTCCTTGCGCTTGCTCTATGTCGAGGAACTGAAACTGAATGGATATGAGAACTCAAATTATCGGTCAGAGAAACTACTGAAACGCCTACAGAATGACCCAATCAAGGAGCATATCCACTTCACGAAGGTTGATCATGACAAATGTGATGTCATTTCTTTCTGGCTTGTGCACAGCTCAAACATAACAGTTTCCAATGCTCTCGCACGAGCATTCACACTCGGAAGCACAAACAAGAACCAAAATGTTGCCCTCCAACTTCGCCAGGGTATTCTACAGGCTTTCAGAGAGTGTAAAGACCAACCATGGCCACCAACAGCTGAAGACATGGAGCTCAATCCTGAAGACATCCTACCTCCAGACCTTGTCCGCTTTCTCAGCGTGCTAATGACTGGCAAGGAGGGCATCGAGACAGAAAAGGTGAAGCGTCTGGTCTTCTCCATTGGACAAGATCTGTGCCGTGCAGTGTCAGATGGAAAATGGAAGTTACCAAAGCACATTCTCCTCTGTGTGACTGTAAGGCACCTGTTCCGAAGCAAACAGCTCACCACAATACTACACAGGCTTGGACACTCTGAGAGCTACGATTTCGCCTTGGAGTTGGAAACTGCTCTCGCCAAGGTCCTGGATGAAGTCTCAACTTATCGTACACCACAAATTGTGACAGGAGAGGGCAACCTTGTATTCCACTGTGAGTGGGACAACTTGAATAAAACCACTACCAGTGTGCACGGCAGCAACATTGTAAACAGTGCTGGAGGAATCATGGTGCAGGAGGTCAAGCCCGGGTTCGAGAGCAGCAAGGACCGAATGCTACCTACCATCAATAGGTCACAACAGCGTAGCCTGAAGGTCGACACACCAAAAACTCTCCCACCCTTGCACTTTACTCGCGTTGGCCCGAAGTTCCCTGAAGGCTCATCATTCACACCGCCAGCAGAGAATGACACAGTCTATGCCACTACGATGCAAGAGTACTACATCTGGCTCTTCATCAGATACATCGGAAGCTGTGGCCTGCAGCCTGTGCCTGGGCTAGGGGGTTTCACCTCTGCAACTGGTTCTCCCCCACCCAGCAAATCAACAGTCGACTACTGCACGCCTATCCACCAACCGATCACAGACAACGCAGTTGTTCGTGAGCTACTGAAGCGTTCCGAGGCAGCAACTGCTGAGGTGGGTCAGAGATGGGTCCTGAATACATTTGATCTGGGTGTCTGCATGAAAGCCCTTCCCATCATCTGGCGCTGGCCAAATGAATTTGCTAGTCATGTAGTAACGATTGGACCCTTCCACACATCCATGAACTACATCGGGATGCTCACTGGACACAAGATGCGTGGTTCTGGATATGCAGAGATTCTCTTTGAGGCACAACTAGTAACAAGTGGATCTCTCAAAGGTGTTCTCAGTGGAAAGGCCTACGCAAAGTCCCTCTTTTGCCTCAAAACAGTGTGTGAGGCAATGGAGAGGCTGTTGATGGAGAGATTCACTGAGGAGGAGAACATCATGATCTCTGACCCTGCTGTGCTTCTCAGAATGACCCAGTCTTGCAACCGAGAGCACCTCGATGAAGCCCTCAAAGACCCCTCAACTCTACTCCTCATCAAAAAGTACCATGCCTTTGAGGAAAAGGTGCGCAAGGGCCACCTGGGGAAGACAGCTGCCTTCTGGATGGACCAGCAACCAGGAAGCCATATGACTTCAAAATGTTCCTTGCAAATGACGACAACAAAAAGCAGATGTGCCAGCTTCTTCTGAAAGTGTGGAGTGGACAAGAGGCAGCTACCAGGCTGGAGAGAACAGAGATGGCTGTGCTGATCGTGGAGGGGAAGGCCCACCAACTTGCCTCAACGAATGGCAAGGTAAAATTGAAAGCCCTTCGTGAATGGCGATTCAATTTGTAATTTTTCCTGAAAAAAAGGTGATTACCTGTGATGTTTGTCTAGATCTGAAACTGGCAGTGACTGGTGATTGAAATGCGGTGCCTTTTTGTGTTTCAGGTCGAGGTACGTGAACTCCCCACGATCTACAGCAACCAGGAAGAGACTGATACCAGGGTGGTTCTGTACCTCCATCATGCTGCTACCATCGGATACAA